>NW_010973114.1:6188540-6188962 GCF_000737465.1 Haliaeetus leucocephalus
AAGGGAGAAGCGGAGGCGGAACGGCAACGTACCCGGGAGAGGCTGGAAGCCACGGTAGCCGGGTTGGGCGAGCTGGAGTACCTGAGGCAGCGGCAGGAATTGCTGGTGAAGAGCCTCCTGCTGAGGCGGCCGGCGGGGGCCGTGCCCGGGGCTCAGGGAGGCCGAGGGGAACCGCCGGGCGAGGGGCCGTCGCCTCGCAGCCTGGAGGAGAAGTTCCTGGAGGAGAACATCCTCCTCCTGCGGAGGCAGCTGGTGAGCGGGGAGGGGGGGGACACACGATGCTCTCCCGTGACCCGCGGAGGGGCGAGGAAGGGGCTGGGGCGGACGGCGGTGCCCCCGAAGGGGAGACGTGCCCGCGCCGCTGTCACCGCCGGCGCAGCGTCCCGGCCGACCGGGCGCGCAGGTGATGGGAGACGGGGAGC
>NW_010973114.1:6188972-6385804 GCF_000737465.1 Haliaeetus leucocephalus
GGAGGGGGGGGCACCCCCGGGGGGGGGGGTTTAAAGCACGGAGAGGTGACAAATCGGTGAACGGCCGGGTTTTAGCTGGTGGTTGCGGAGTTTCCCTTCGGTTTCCAGAGCCGGGCCGGCCGGTTGACTTCCATTCAAGGCAAGAGAGGCGCCGCCGTTGCCTTGAATGGAAGTTGGGAGCGAGCTGCCCGGGTCGCAACCCCGGGAGGAGGTAACGGGCGGGATCGGGCCCCTTAAAAAAGAAGGGATGCTTTTGTCGAAGGACGGGCTTTGGCGCTGGTGTGGGAAGAGACGGAGGGCGGCATGAAGCGGCAGATCGTTTTTCAATGAAAATAGCGTACAGCTGTGCCTGGCGGTCTTTGTGCACGGCTCAGCATTTGCTTTCACCCAGGGAGAAGTTGGATTGCGTGATTTATTTGCCTGATTTCTCCTTTTCCCCAGCCCCCCCCCTCCCCCCCCCCCCTTTTTTCTTGTTAGCCTTTGCCTTAGTTCATTTAAGCTTATTTCCTCCTTTAAAAGATAGAAATAAATAATTTTTCTGCTCAGAAGGGGCTGGCTGCCAAAGAGCCGTAGTGAAGGACCAGGGAATCATTACTCAAAAAAAAACCCCAACAAAAAAAACCCAAACCCCAACCCCAAAACCAGGGGGATTTGTGGTAGCACTTTAATTTGTGCACTTGACATTGCAGATTGGAGCCAGATGCGGTGCTCGCTGGGGGAGGGGGACGCTGGTGGCATTAGGTGGCGCAGTGAGTTACCCCTGGAACCCATCACCTCTGCCAGCCGGGCTTCCTTCCTTCCAGCCAGCTCCCGGCTCCCCGTCAGAAATGTAGGAGAAGACCTGGGATCGTCCCTTTAGCTTCTCCAAGGATGGTGTTCAATGCCAGCACAGCGTCTTCAAACGGCCTCGCTAATACTATTGGCGTTTGGTTTCCCTTTGCCTGAGGGCTGGCCCACCCCAGGGGAAAGGTTGTCCTGGATTTAACGGGCTTAGAACTAGTCCAGTTATGAGCATCAAAACTCTTTGCGATGAGCGTATCAGAGCACTGCTGGGCACAGATCAAATGATGCACTTAAAAAAAAAAAAGAGATAAACCTTCCTCCTGCCCCCCCCCCGCCTTCCCCGTAGCCAGAACAATTAAAGGGTATGCAGCTGAACAGATGATGGATAAGCAACATTATAATACACACAGGGAAACTGATTGCGTTGACCGTGGGTTAATGAGTGCCTTACAAAATCATTTCTTATTGCTTATTTTATGCCATCAAATTACCTTCATAAATAGCCTTAAAATTCATCTCACAGCAATTTTATACAATTATAATGGGAGAAGAGGAAGAATTACTCTTCCTTCCTGCTGCACTGCAAAACTAATAAAAGGGCTGTGATCCCAGCCCTGGGAATCTTGCTGTCTGTGTGGTAGACTATAAGCTCATAACGTGCAGCAGAACAAGGTGGTTGCCATACTGCAGGCACTTGTTGGCTGAGCTGTTTCTTCCCATTGTGTGAAGAGATTTGGTCTCTGACTAACGTCACTGTGGTGGTGAATGTCCCCTGTTACGCTGGCAAAGCTGTGCTTTCACTGAAGTAGCCCATTTCATGTGCACAGGTCTGGTTTGACCATATCATACAGTACAGCTTTGTTGTTACAGCTGTGGTCCTGCAAAGGAGCACACACTTTGCCAACATACCGTGTTGGTCTTCCTAAATTGTGGAGCGTGCTTTTTATGTAGAACTGGCTGGAAGGGGCTGGAATGAAGTGCCTGCATAATTCCTGCCAGTTAAGTATTTATCCAGAGTGTCTATCTAGTATTTCAGGGCTTTGTTCTGTTCTGGTTTTTTTATAAAAGAGTATCGACAAGGTCTTTCCACGATGCTCAGATGGAGAAGACTGATTGTCTTTGGAGCCCCTTCATGTCTGCCTCACTGAAGGAGCTGATGTTTGTCTTCTTGTTATCCAGAACTGCTTGAGGAGGAGGGACGCCGGCCTACTAAATCAGTTACAAGAGCTAGATAAGCAAATAAGTGATCTCCGCCTGGACGTGGAAAAAACGACAGATGAACACCTTGAGACAGACAGTCGTCCAAGTTCAGGTAAGGCCAATATTCAGCAAAATGGAGCCTCCCTTGGTACCTGGAATTAAACTCAATACCTACTAGCAAAGTTCACCTACCACTGGAAACGTTGCTGTTTATAGACAACATATTCAGAGAAGCATTTCAAGCTTAATTAGGTTTTTAGTGTTTGGGGCATTTTATTTTTTTTCCAAGGCCACCCACCAATTAGTTCAAAAAAGTTCTAATTCTGCTGCATATTAGGAAGGAGGCTGCAGGAAAAATGGTGAAAGGAAGCACCACCAGCAGGAGAAACATGTCAAAATTGATCTTACAGCCAGAAGGGAACACTGAATCAAACAGTTTGATCCCCCATATATTGAATTTCATCCCATTCTAACTGTGTTGAAGCCAGTAAGTGGTATTTAACTATGGGGAACCTTTCCTAGAGGCATCTTGACTTGTTCTGAAGACACTAAAAAGTGAAGAATCCACCAACTCGCAATTGTTAAAACTATTGCTAATTTCTGATCTGAATTTGACTTGTTCCATCACTGATTTTTTTATACCCCTTTCTCCCATAGACTAAGGTCTTTTCTAGTACCCAGCTTTTTCTCCTCTTGGAGGTGCTATAGAGTATAATTCCTGACTCTTTTTGATGAGCTAAACAGGTCAAGTTCATTAAGTCATTTGTTTTAAGGCATTTTTCCAAGCTCTTAAATAGCTTTGTGGCCTCTCTCCAATTTTTTAGCTTTGTTTTAAGCGTGCTGGAGTCGAGGACTAGGCATACCGTTCCAATGTCTTTCTTACCAGTGCTGTATAGACTGCTGAAGTCATTTCCCTACTGCTATTCATTAGTCTCATTGTACGTCCAACAATCTCATTAGCTTTTTTTGCCATATCATTAAGCTTGATTGAGCTGCTTTTCCATGCTGACTAAGTCCTTTTCAGGATTATTGTTTTCCAGGGTACATCCCCATTCTGTAGACATGCCCTGCATTCCTTTTTCCTAAAGTTAAATCTTGATTATGGTATGTCATATTTTTCTTGAGTAGACCCAGTTTACCAAGAAATAAAATTTTCTGTGTCTGCACATTATTTACCATTTTCCTTCTTTCATGTCATCCACTGTTTATCTCCAGAACTTTGATGAAAATAATGGATAGCATTGGGCCCAGCACTTGGTAAAAATTTTGTAGTCCAGCAGTGGCTGGAGAGCTTGTCTTGGAAGCATAACACACTATTAAATGAATGGGGTGTCAAACACAGCCTGGATCTTTCTTGCTAAAAGGTGGAAACCCATGTAAAGGTTAAAAAAAAAGTTCCAATTTGCATATGCTAAGTAAAGTTCTGCTTTTTTACTTTTAAGTGCTTTACTTTTAAACGGAATCCTTCATAGCAATGAGGATATTACTAAATTGTGCACTGTTTTTTGGGTGACTGAATGAAGTCCCATAACTAATTGCAATAGAGTAAGCCAACATAAACACGAGCTTGACTGCCTTTCTAGGGACACAAATGGTAACTTTGTGTAGACATAACTAATATAAATCCAAACTCTTATTTTTATAGGGTTTTATGAGCTGAGTGATGGAGCTTCTGGATCGCTCTCCAATTCATCTAACTCTGTCTTCAGTGAGTGTTTATCCAGTTGCCATTCTAGCACTTGCTTTTGCAGCCCTTTGGAGGCAACACTGAATATCTCAGATGGACGCCCTAAATCTGCAGGTATAGTAAAAGCAGGTCGAATACATCATACTCCAGGAGGTGGCTTTGGCTTTGGAAATACTGCCTCAGGAGTATCTGGGTTGGATTAACCCTTCTTCCTTTCATTTGATGTATTGTGCTCTGAAAAGATTCCAGTGCCTGTCATGTACATGGGTCATGAGGCAGGACCGTTTGCCCTCCACTAGTCCAGCCTTACATGTGAATATGCCACTCTAAAGACATGAAAATAACATGTGAAAATATGACAGCTGCTCTACCCAGTAGAGGGCAGTGGTACCTATACACATAAAACACATTAGTCACCTAATTTCTCTTGCTTTCCTTTAGAAAAGCATTTTTACTAAGTAGCAATAATGAAAGATACCTCAGCAGCCACGTCCTCGTTAAAGTGACAGAGCAAGGAGCTAGCTACAGGTTTTAGGAGGTCAGGGTGCATGGCAGTCTATTTGTACCAGTCATTTTGTCAGTTCGGATGGTCCTTAACCCCTGGGTGACCATGCTGAGGTGTGTCCTGCGTTTATATAGTATAGACAAATAGACATCGTGAACAGGGAGAAAGTATTTTGTCTCTTTGGCAGAGAGCTGTTGACTTTCCTTGGACATTAGGCTGAAGATGCAAGCCTTAATGTGTGGGATGGTTAAATAAGGAAGGCCTCCTTTGTTGTCCAGAAAGGACACTTCAGTAGGACTTTTGTGATCAAGCGTTATTGCTCATTCAATATATACTCATTCAGAAGCCTTAGTTCATTCTGGGTTGTGGAGGATGCTTCTAACCATAGTATTTCCAGTTTCCATTCTGCTCCTTAAGGTTAATTTACAGTGATTTTTTTGTGAATCGAGGACAAAATAATTCAAGTTCTTCTAACTCTAAAGTGGGAAAATACAGCCTGGGATACATTCATTCTGAGATGCTGAGAAGTCCTCTAAGTTATCCTTCCAGCAGCTTGAGGTAATTTAGTGCTCCCTGCTGTAAGCTATATGTGATCTTCATCGGCCATACATAAACAGAAAAGTATACACAAGGATTTCCAGCAGATTGCATTGCTGTTTTTTTCTGTATACATCACAAAACCCTAAAACTCTCATTAATCATACCGTCTCACTTTTAGAGATGAAATTTCACAAACTGGCATGTTTCAAGGAAGTCTATTTGGCAACATTTCCTGACTCTGACAAAGAATTTAGGAAATGTGGGAAAACTGTGAGGTGATCTGGAGGAAGTTCCTGCCCCTAACTTCCCAGTGCTTCCTCTCCTGCCCACACAGGAACATCATCTCTATCAGCGAATTTTATCAAAGTCTGTGAGACCTCTTTTGAAATAAGCCTTAGATAAGTGATGAGCACTGAGTGCTCAAATTTGAGTACCCTGGTTGAAGTTTCTAGCCCAAGGGTAGAAAACAGGACTGACAGTGACCTGGAAGGATCATTTAGATTGTACCCCTACTCAAGAAGACAAGGGCAACATAAGCTTAAGAAAATAATAATAATCTTAGGTGCTTGGATTGAAGACCTGCTCCTAAGGTCGCTTACCTCCTAAATAAGTGCCTTAGCTATTAAATCTGACTCATGCATCTTGAAACGCACTGGATTTCTCTTACAGAACTCTCTTTGCAGAGCCAAGGCTAGGATGTCAGCTGGATTGACCTGCACTCCTTGTACTTGTGTGGAAAGATGAGCCTGTTTCCCATTCTTTAACCCTTTATTGCTCAAAAAGAGCATATGTTATTATTATTAGCATTATTATAAAATAATTATGATAATAATAGTAGTAATTATAATAATAATAATAATAACAATAATAAAATTAAATCTGGATTTTTTTCTGACCCAAGATAGGCTTGAAAAAATCTGGAAGTGAAATTTGTCAATAAGCTAAAAGAATTAATTGGTCTCTCATCTAGATTTTTTATGTTTCTCTTTGGATTTAGCAAAACAAAATATAAAATTCATACATGCTGAGGCCTGCAGTGAGCTTTACAGGTGACTGTGTAACATATAAACATTACAGACCTTTACAGACTTCTGGGTGGCTTGGATGTAAATTAGGAAGCTCTTAGCAATCTAGGCACAGGTTTGAAACCAATGTAAATGTTGTCATTAGGGCTGTGATTTTTATTTTTCTAACCGTGTGGTCACATTGGGGGAAATCCTACATAAATGCAGGTACAAAGAGACCCACAGAAGAATAGTGCTGCTTTTGTATCGCTTGAATGGCATCCCTGGTTGCGAGGTTTCTACTGTTTGAACAGTGCTGCTATAGTATAAACATTGCATCGTATGTGTAGATGGGACCGGAGTCCTTGATGGCACATGAAAAACGTAGCAGAACTGTCCCTGGCAGGCTCTCTAAACTCTTCTAAAATGCCTTTCAGATCTCATAGGCTGGATGGACTATAATAAGGAAGGCCAGCATGAGGACCAGACCGCAGGCTCTGTCTGTCGCTCTTTGTCCACACCGCACTCAAATTCCCTCGATGTCGTTGCAGATGTACATCCCAAGTACCAGTGCGATCTGGTGTCTAAAAACGGGAATGACGTCTACCGGTACCCCAGCCCACTCCATGCGGTAGCTGTGCAGAGTCCCATGTTTCTTCTCCCCGTGACTGAAAACCCCCAGCGAGAAGAGGAGAGGCTCGCTTGCGATATTAGCGACGTTTGTGCCGGATCGGAAACGGACTCGGGAAAACCCGCCAACGCCTTTCTGCCGCAAGGCTCCTGGCCGGCGCCATGCCCTTCCACCAGCAAGAGGATAGACGGTTACATCTTAAGCCTGGTTCAGAAAAAGACTCACGCGGTAAGGACTAACAAACCCAGGACGAGTCTCAACGCCGATCCCACCAAAGGGATCTTGAGGCATGGAAGCATGTGCGTCAGGCAGCCCGCAGGGGTGGTGGCTCACGGTAATGTCATGAACCTGAAGAGTTCCAAGCAAGCGTCCTTGCCTTCTGGTGGGACCACCGCTCCGGACCACACAGCACCCTCCCCGTTAAAGCAGAGGCCGAGGGAGCCGGCTGGTGAGCAGATGGAGAGTAGGAAGGCACCTTTGCCGGCGGCTTTCCCGGCCGGTGCTTCAAGCGAACTTCAGAGCAAGCACCTGCAACGGGGCGTCAAACCGGCACCTCCGGAGCTCAACCGCAACGCAACGGCCGTGGCAGGGGACGTCCCCAAGGAGAATGGCCAGCTTTTTGCCACGTCTCCCAAAGAGAGCCCAGGGAAGCCCGTGGTGCTGCAGCCGGAGAACAGGGTCAGCCAGCCTCCCAAAAAAATCCTGCTGAAGAGCGGCTTGCAGCCGGCTCGCTCCTCGTCGCCCGCTGTCGAGGAGAGGCCCGCGCTGGATTTCAAAAGCGAGGGCTCCTCCTCCCAGAGCCTGGATGATGGGTTGCTGGTGAACGCCCAGTACATACCGGCCCAGCAGCAAAGCGTGAAGCTTCACAAAGGCACCCGAAATGTCAAGATTTTGAAAAGCTCCGTGGTGAAACACAGGCCCCACCTTGCCAACGGGCTGGAAAACGGTTCGCAGACCTTGCGGGAGAAAACCAAGCCGGTCGGCAAGAAGTGCCGCTTTCCTGATGAGTTGGATACAAATAAGAAACTGAAAAAACCCTCCTCGCGGGGGAAGAGAGGCAGCGGCTTGCAGCCAGAGTCGGGCCTCCAGAGTCGGCAGGCTGGCCTCCACAGATCCGCCATCCGATCCCATGGCCATGGCCGAGAGGTTGTGGTGGCCAAGCCTAAACACAAGCGGGCCGACTACCGCCGGTGGAAGTCCTCGGCGGAGATTTCCTACGAGGAGGCCCTACGGAGGGCGAGGAGGAACCGGCGGGAAGGCGTGGGGGTCTACTCGCAAGTCCCCCTGCCCTACGTCAGCCCGTACGCCTACGTGGCCAGCGACTCGGAGTACTCGGCGGAGTGCGAGTCCTTGTTCCACTCCACCGTGGTGGACACGAGCGAGGACGAGCAGAGCAACTACACGACGAACTGCTTTGGAGACAGCGAGTCGAGCCTGAGCGAGGTGGAGTTCGTAGGGGAGAGCACGACCACCAGCGACTCTGATGAGAGCGGGGGCCTTATTTGGTCTCAGTTTGTCCAGACGCTCCCCATCCAAACGGTCGCGGCGCCGGAGCTGCATGAAAATGCGGCAAAGGCCTTTGTCAAAATCAAAGCCTCCCATAATCTCAAGAAGAAAATTCTCCGCTTTCGGTCGGGCTCCCTGAAGCTCATGACGACCGTCTAGTGAGGTGACTTGGTGGAATGTATCTGCTTCTGCTTTCGGAAGCAAGGTGCTTTTGTGTATATATTTCCACAGATTTTTTTTTTTTATACAAATATTTAAAACTTAAGGTAAATTATGTCACTTGTCTTCAGAACTTGGGTGGATACTAGTGCCTTTTACGTGGAAATAAAAGACCATTATACTCATTTTTAAAAAAAAAACCATAACACTGCCATTTCAGTGGTGAACGGCCTCCAGTGCATGGTGTCAGAAGGCTTTGAAAAAAGGCTAATGTTTCTGGGAATGGATCTTCCTTGCCTAGTTTTTCCAGTTCTGGGTCTTATAGAGGATATCGACAGCTTAAGGTCATAGGTTTTTAGGGGGTAAGGGGGAGGGAGTGTGGGTGGTCTTCATGTTTTTGCTTGTCCCTTTCTACTGCTCCTGTTGCCACATCTTGAACTTCTTCCTCCTGGTAGTCTGGCCTGGTTTTTTTTCTTTTCTTGTTGATTCTCTTCTTGAAACTCACCCCTGTCATCCCCCAGCCTTCCCCCACCAGGAAAGGGCTCCTGTTCAATCTGTCTCCGAGGTTAAGTCGCCTTCTCTGGAGTGCACTCTGCTCCGATCTCCTGGGAGTCCCGCTGCGGATAGCGGTGATGTTCAGAGTAAACTGTTGGAGCAGCTGACCAAGGCTTAGTAACTTCAGTATATTGTGTAAAACTGCTTTAAAAAAAAAAAAAAAAAACCATATGCATGTCACGTGCATGAGTATCAGTAGTTTTAATATTCCTGTTGATGTCCAATTTACTGTACATCATCAATGGCTGTTTTTATATATATATCATTGTGTAAATTAATATAACACATCATATGCTGTAATAAACAGTCTGTTTTAATACTTTTTTAAAGTTTGTTACATTGGTGCAGACCCTGTCAATGGTTTTATATTGGTGTCGTCACCACTTACATGTCTCTGATGTGACCTGTTAACATTCTCTGCATTTAGCCATGCAGGAAACGGAGCATGCCTAAAATGTTTAAAATGTTGCTGTGGATGTGACTTGTGCTTTGAGGGAACTGGATTGTCATGGCTCCTCTTGATCTTCCCATAACTTGCATTTTTTAAGGGCAAGGTGGGATTTAGGAGCTCAGAGACATCTTCAGGTTGTTGCTTATGGGCAGCTCACGTTGCGGAGCAGGTGGACGTGTGATATTAATCCTCCTCTCTGTCAGGGTGCTTGCAGACTTTGGTTGGTACAACACGGGGGCAGATGGTAGGTTTCTGTAACCGAATAGATCTGTGTAACACGACAGGTGTCCCTCTGAAACGTCCAGTAAATGAATCCCCAAGAGCTGTGTGCTCTGGGAGCTGGGCTGGGTGGAGGAGAGGATAGGCTTGTGGTCCCTGGTGCCCTCTTTAGGTATGGTGGCTGACTGTATCACAACCCTGACAAGGTTATGGAAAGAAGTGACAATTGTGGCACCCACCGGTCTCCGTCTCAGTTTCTTTCTTCCCGTAGGACTGGAGGTGAGTCTGCCAGCAAAGGAGAAAGGAGCTAAGCGTAGACAGCACTGCTTCCCTTTGCAGCAACAGTTTTGAAGCTGCCTGGTGGGAAGGCTGGAGGTTTATGGCAGGCATGTCTGATGGAGCAGGCCCAGGGGTTGGGCTGGTTTCTGCAGGTTCATCTTCTGCTCTGGCATCTGTGAAGCAGTGGACATACAAGCGGTGTGGATGCTGTGACTGGTATGAATTTCAGGGACGTGCGTGCAGCCTGCCTGTTCCATAGCAAGATCTGCTGAGCAGACATCTTTGTGGTTGCTCTGTGTCCTTCCTGCTGTCACCTACCTGAAAGGCAGAGCAGTTTTTTTCTCAGGTTTCCTTGCATTGCAAATGCAGGAAGGAGAGATCCACCCAGAATTAAATGCCTCCGGGAGCAGCTTCTGAGACAGTGGTAATGCTTTTTCTAAGAGGCAGATTTTATTTTTTAATCTGCAGTGTAGTAAATCCCTACCTATAAAATGTCTCTCGTATTTTTTTTTCTTTTTTTTTTTAGTAGAGGAATGTCAGTTTCTGTAAGGGGTCTTGCAGTATGGTCACAAGGTTCTGGATTCAGTGACCCAGAAAGTCTTGGCACTTCCATCTCTCATGATACAGGAAAAGCTGTAACTCACCTTATCTGGTCATAACTCTCCCATTGCTTTACACATGGAAGAGCAGCTTGTGTATATATATATATATGTATGTATGTATAAAAATTTTATATATTGATACAGAATAATTCATCCAGAAAGTACTGGACAATGGCTGCCACTGCAGAGAGGGGAAGAGAAATAATGTTTGTTATTAAACATGGCATTACTAAGGCTAAGCAGCAGCTTAATGCATTCCCATTAATAACTGATGGGTGTTATATCAAACAAAGGGAATGTCAAGAAGCTTGTCAAAGCTAGTAGCTTCTTTCCTAGAGTACCTCTTAATCATGCCACATAATCTCTCTTTGAGCGAGAAAAACATGTGCAAATTCCTGCAAATCTCAAAGGTGAAGCGGAGTAGGAGAGAGGATCTTCAGATGTGCACTCTATGTCTCTCTGGCTGTAAAGGAGCCGCTGGTGAGAAGACAAACCAGTGGCTTTGGGATGATGAGTTTTTAATTGCAGTGCCATAGCAGATCATCTCATACCAGGTGAGAGAGACTGGTTTTCAAAAATGAGCTGCTGAATAGTTTCTTTTTAGATAATTGAGTAAAAAAAAAAAAGAAAATAACCACCTAAATATCGCTAAGACTGTATCAGCTGCAACCACTGTATTCTGCAGTAGTCTTGCTGAATAGCTCTATACCAGACGGGGAAATGGGCTGATGCTATCTCCATCTTAATTGCATCTGAGTCTTCTCAGTTTGGGGAATGAATTTTCCTTTTCATATACGATTTAGGTAAGCATTCAGAATCCTTTAAACAGAAATAGTTTTTTTCTCTCTATCCCCCTCCCCCCCTTTTTTTTTTCTAAATAAAAGATCTTATAGTGCTGGAAAAGTACTTGATATGGTCCCAATACACAGCACACATCCTGTTCTCTGGTTCTGATTTAGGAAACACATCTAAGTTAGTAAGTTTTTGCAATGTTAGGTTGAAAAACATCTGCTAATCTTGGAGACCAGTTAAATATCTGGCACTTCTTTAAGCTACCTGGCTTTCCAGCTCCACAGCCTTGAGTCCTTGCCAGTGTATTTTTCATAATGTTCACGTTTTAATTATCCCCAGTGTTTATGGTAGTCTTTGGAAGCTTGAAGCGGGAACATTTCTCTTCATTGCACTGGGGCCTATTTCAAGGTGGGGGCAGGTTGTGGCAGGGAGGTTTGGGATTAGCTACCCCTGTGCTCCATATATAACTGAATGCAGGGAAGTACAGAAGCATATGCTTAACATAAAGACCAAGAGCAGACCCCTTTAGCTGGATTTCTTGCGATTCAGGTTATATAGCGTCGCTGCACACCTCCCAAGTACCATCTCTTCCAGCGCAGGAATCGGCGTCACGCACGCTCTGGGGTGCTGTCGTCTGAAAGGCGTGAGAGTGTCAGTGGGCTGTCTGCCTTCCAGCAGGCTTTTTGGGTCTCTCTTCTGCTTCCTAACCCCAGCCACCAGCTGTGGGTCAGCGGATCACAAAGCAAGCTGTGTCTGGTGCGTGCGGGGTCGGAGAGAGGCCCTGGCGTTGTGCCTAGACTTCCCAACTGCGTGGGGGGCCTCTGTTGTGGACCTCACGCTTGTCATGAGAAACGCGATGTGCCGGTTTGGGTAGCTGGGTCTGAAGGAAGGTGGGAATGGAGAGTCCCATAAATGGAGTGGTCTGATCCTGTTTTGTCTGTATTTCCAAGAGAGGCTGAGAGAGGAGGTGTTCCAGTCTAATGCCTAGCTCGGTAAGTTGGACTGGGCTAAACGGAGTCCTCCGAGGGACTCTGCCTCATTTCTTCCAGTGCTCTTTAAATGATCAAGGCCACTATCAGCACTGCCGGTTGCCAAGGTGCTTTAACCATCTGGCCAAGTCCTGGAAGCGGGACTTGTCCCTTTACTGGGACAAGTGAGAAGCTCCAGTCGCCCAGGTCTGTTTTTGACCTTCCATAGCACAACTCCTGCTTGCAGAGAGCCTGTAGGTCCCAGCCCCTTGCAGCTTTCCCTGTCCTGGGGCTTCAGAGGGAATCTGTCCATCCCTTACCAGTTTTCTAGTTTTCTTCTGGCATGGGGTTCATCTTGGATAAGGACTGACAACAGATTCTCCTGTGCCTTCACTAATCCCAAATCTATCTGTTTGTTGGCTCACGGAAATGTCAGGCGCTCCTCAGGTGGCAGCCAGCAAAGCCATCCCTGAGGGACCTCCATCCCTTTCTGCCACAAAGGGCAGCAAAGGCTTTTATTAGCCGTGGTCGCCACTCGGCAGATGACTCGCCATGCCAGGCAGGGCTCTCCCTCAGCCTGTGATTTTTCTCACAGGAGAGAACAAGGACATGAACATTTTGAGGAAGCAGAAACAGCTAAAGACATTTTTAATAGCTAACTTCAGCATCTAGTATGTACCTTTGGAGTAGCCAACAATAATACATACAACTGAGCTGCTAGTACAAAAAACTGAACCATTCTCAATTCTTTGCAGTGTCCTGTGCACAGTGCAGAGAGGATACAGAGACTGCAAACCAATGGAGAGAATTCATAAACTCCAGGTCTATGTTTCAAACTTGCTTTTCTCCTTAATTTCTCTGAACCTCCAAGGAATTGTGTTGAGGCTCCTTGCATGGCATGATGTTTCTTTCTCTAACTAAACATTATAGGTGGAGCACAGTGGTGAGAAACAATTGCTCTGGGGTTTAAAAAAGTCCACAATGCTGGAATGAGGGGAGACATAAGGAAATGAGTGGGAGATCCATTTAAAAGGGATAATAGAAGGTGCTTTTTTTATGTAGCAGGGCATTTGCTGCCGGAGGAAATAGTGAGGCAGATACATTATCAGCAAGTTCAAAGGGGTCAGAGAAGGTAGGGAAGGATGTGTGCTCTACCATCCCCAGTCAATGACTGTGGATGCTAGGAAGAGTGTGAGGTGAATGGATTGCAAACAGTGGCCAGGCTTGCGTGCTCCCAGTAAAGATTGTCTTTTCCTGCAACTGCTGAAGCACCATTAGCTGGAGGAGATGCACTGTCCTGCTGGCCCAGCAGACCATTTCCTGTAGTCCTATGATCTTGGTGTAGCTGATGGGAGTTGTCTATGCAATTGGATTTCCTCACTATTTATTAGTCTTTTGTCCTCCCAACTGCTGCTGAAGACAAGTTTTGCATTGCTTTGCAAAGGACTTCACTTTGAATGCTTGGCTGATGGTGGCAAGCATTTATTCAAACTATGGACATGTGTTTCTGGTCACTCTTGTCCTATGGCAGAATAATTTCATCCACCCTTTCACACGGGCAGTCTGTGCTGAAGTCCTCTGTTATGGTGGGCATCGTTCCCCTGTAATGCAAACACCGTTATGGACATAGTCCATATACTAGCCTACTGTGGAAGTCACTGTTGGGCAGCAATTTTACATCCTACAGTTGCTTCTAAACTGTAGGAAAAGTGATGACCTCCAGACCAAATGAACCATCCTAGTGACAGAGTGCATCTACTGCACCCTGCCTTGGGACTTTGCTGTCCTTGGAGAATTTTTCTCTCCCTCTGACTGTGGCTACATTCAGGCTTTTGTTCGGAGCAACAGAGCAGTCTGGAAGCGAATCCCATGGTCGTCTCCACTTACTGCGTGTTGGTTTGGACAGCAGAGCAGTTTTAGTGAATGCTAGCTAGACGCCTTTGGAACGCTAACCCAGATGGTCCACTCCAGGGGCACAGCAAATGTGCTTCCACCTGGACAGGGACATGGGGGTCTGAACCAGTGATGGCTCTCTAGAATAGCTTCCAGTCAAAAAATGTGGCCAAGTTTGGTCCAAATGACTTTGGGGACCAGACTAAAGCTAGGCTGAAGTAAACACTTGAACTGCCTATATTGTACTTGGGGGGACCTTAGTTTGGATCTGCTCCTTCTGTGCTGAATGACTTGTTAATGTAAACAGAGTCTCTCAGTTAATGGCTTTTGTTTCCATGCTGTATTCCTTTAAGATCAATAAAGTATATTAACATTAATAACTT
Organism: Haliaeetus leucocephalus; assembly: GCF_000737465.1. Lineage (NCBI taxonomy): Eukaryota > Metazoa > Chordata > Aves > Accipitriformes > Accipitridae > Haliaeetus > Haliaeetus leucocephalus. Next base: position 6,203,130 of record NW_010973114.1, read on the forward strand.
GATTTCACTGAGCCAAGCTCTGAAAAATCTGTCTTTTGTTCTTTTTAAGGGAGTTGGAGTTGGAAGTCCTGGGAACTAAGATTTTCATGACAATACCGAAGGAAAATCTATATGATTTGGACTCATGATGTAATGGCTTTGTAAGCAAATAAAGTGTTTTCTCCCAGAAAAGGTTCAGGACTTCTGTGGTCAAGGGCAGGAAGCTGGAAAATTTGCAACCTGTTGAAAAATATGTTCCCTGTGTCTCCTTGCACTCTGTGAGCCTCGTGTCTTCAGAAATGAGATTTTTATGAGGAGGAGGGGAAGCATGAGGTACAGGGAGGAGAAGGACCTAATCAATCTTAATCTCTGAAGTACTCATGCAGTAAGTGTTTAAGCATGTGATTAAAGCCCATTCTTACTCAGTGAAGCATTTCGGCGCATGCTTTGGGTACTTCGTGGCTGGAGTGAATTAAGCACATGCTCAGGAATGCTGGTGGATCAAGGTTGTTAAGCTTATGTTTGCAAGTGTCCTATGTCTGTTTGTACAAGCTGTCCCAGTGACTTCTCTTGGTTAATGTTGGAAGGACTCCCTGCTCTCCCTTAAGAGCCAGACCCCGTATGGTGAAATTTGATTCAAACTGTTAATCTGAACTCGGGAGAAGCAGTATCTATCTTCAGTCCGTGCTTTAAGCAGTAATAGAAGTGCTTATAAAGGAAGAGATGCATTTGTTATTTGTTGTATTTGAGGACACCGAGCTAAAAATGCTTCGAGATACATAACAGCTAATGTGCTTGTGCTCTGTATCAATAGCAGGACTTTGTGTAAGCCCTGGGAATGGCACTCTGGAAGAGACAGAATGACCCTTTCTACATTTGCTCCCTTCCCTTTGATGTCCAGGTGGGGAGAATGATGCAGGCAGGGAAGGTCAGGAGCAAACACCAAACCTATAGAGTCTGGAGCACCACCCATTCATGTGCCTGGCTAATCTTACTTGAATCCCAGTTTCAGGCAGTGGGATTAGCAAAACAGTGGGATCTCTGGGCTACCCAGAGCTGGAGAACAGAGCTAGGAAGCATAGAGAGGGTGACTTTGCCTGCCTTCAACGAAAGCTGCAGTTTGACTGAGCAAACAGTAGAGGCAAGGGAAGGGTTAAAAGTTTGTCTTCTCTTCCCAGACACATTATTTACAGTGGGTTAGTTTCCTTTTGGAAGGGCCCACTGTAAAAGGAGACTTTCACAGCGTTTCTGCAGGTTAGACCTATATCGCATTACAGTTTTCTTTCCTGGACTCTTGACTGACACGATTTCCTGAAGTTGTTCTTCTCTCGGGAAGGTGAACTCAGGAAAGAGTGGGAGTTTGCTAAAAATCCAGAGCCTTGGAAGGCAAAATCATGCTGATGGCCTTTTCTTTCTAGACGTAAGGTCAGTCCTCAATGCTGCGTCATGCTCTGTATCTCCCAGTGCAGGGCAAAGGCTGGGAAAGGAGTGGGAGAGGAAATCCATCAGGTTTGATAAGAGAACAGTCTGTAAATCCTGTTGGAGCAGCTTGCAAAGGCCATAGTACCAACCACAGGAGCAGCGCCTGACTGCGTCAAGCGAGCAGCCATCTCACGCGGTGGCCGATGAGGTCAATGGCAATGTTGGCCATTGACTTGGATGTCCTGATCTCTGCTATTGCCTAAGCCACTTTCATGCCTCCAGGCCACAGCAAGCATGTTCATCCTGGTAAGTGTTTCTTTTGCTGCTTTTTTCTTCTTCTTCATGAAATAAAGTGTGGCTTGGCATTAAAGCACAAGTGCTGAATGAAACTGAAGTTCTGGCTTGTTTCTCCTGTCAAACACCTCATGATGGTGTTTTCCTTAATGTTCAGTTGCTTGGAAGGTAGAGAAACTATTACCTTCTCATCTGCAACATATCCATTTTTTACAGGTGTCTTCCGAGTGGCTTGTATGGAACAACACACCGCTCTCTTCAACACTGTGCAGGACACCCTGAAGCAACCCTGTATCTGCACAATCCACAGCTACCACAAGATATTTTTCTGACAGGGATATCGTGACTGGGCAGTTTGGATCTGACTCATCCCACCTGAAGCCCATCACTGCTTAGGGTGAAGATGCTCCTGCAGGGCAGGGAGGAAGCATGCTCAGAAATGTTTATTATTACTGTTAAATGACAAGTTCCCTTTCTTTCCCCTCCCTTTCCCTGCCATGGAGATAGTGATCTCTGCTGTGGTCCCTGCTGCTCTCTTTTTCCTGTGTTGATCTAGGGTAAGACTTGCTGCCCTTGAAGGATGGGCTTAGCCCTGAGAGAGGCTTTTATTGCTGAGCCATTGACTTTTGATTCAGAGCATGTGTCTTCCCCGGGCCTGTTGCAGATGCACACTGTCACCCTGGGTAGGCTGCATGGCCTCATGTACACGGTAATGTGGGTGCTCTGAGCCTTCCTCCCTTCCCTTTTCTTTGCCACTACAGCGGGATAGTTTAACTTTCATCCTCTGTCCTGTCGACTCTCATCTGAAGTCATCCAGCTGTGGGGGTGGTCCTCATGACTTCAGAGCACAGCACTTACGTCTTTGGTCTAAGTAAACTTTGTGAATCCATTACAAAAATATGAAATAAGCAATAAATTTCATATTTGAAAAAAAAGGTGAGTGGTGAGTGGGTTTTCTTTCTGTCGTGCTTCCCCCATTCATTAACTTCTCAACACAAGCGTCATGATATGGACAGGAAACACAGCAAAAGAAGTGAAAATAATAAATCACCATCCTTACTGTATAGCAGAGAGTCAATGCTTTTGCATGGAGGAAGGAAACAAAAGGCTCTTTGTCCTGCCAAAGGATCCTCACTGATATTAATCTAAAAACCCAAATAATTTACTGACCTACAATTAGGAAGGGTAGCAAAATGGACAAATGGGAGCTGTGAAGCTGGGCAAAATGTTGCTGGTCCTTGTGCTAGAAACTGATTCCTCTGGCTGCTGGATCCACTCTTGTTCCTGTTGATTGATTCTGAGACCGTTTTCTTGGTGGTCAGGGCTACTTCCAGAAACCACTTACGGCGCACTGATGAAAAGGCCAATTTTATGAGTAAACATCCTAATAAGCAGGTCTTGACAGATGGTTTGTTGCTCAAGCCCCACATAACCCTACAGCTGGTGTCAGTGTCTCCCACAGATGTTCCCCAGGAGAACTTCCCCCCAGCGTGCTCAGGAGCTCTCAGCTTTCACAGCATGCCCAGCTGCATCCCAAGGAGGAGCCTCGGCGCTTGCTCGACACGTTGCAGGTATGTCTTTGGGGACAACACAGACTTCTGGAAACATGTTTCTCATAGCATAGATAAAATTAGGCTCCCAGTGGAGCCTATTGGTGGCTGAACACGGTGAGCAAAGGTGTCCGTGCACAGCAGCTGCTGCTGCTGCTGCTATCTCTTGGTCCATGAGCAGTGAGAAATGTCCAGTGTTACATGAAGCAGAACAAGAACCCTCTCATATACTTTAAGTATCCTTCAGTCTCTTTTGTTTTGGTATTGCCTCATCTCAATGTTTCCAAAATCTGTTCCCCCTATTTTCTAGCAAATCATAGGAAAAAAATGTCATTTAGGCAGTGATTTTTCCAAGTAAATCTCTTCCTTTTCCCTCATTTCCTTTGTCTGTGAGTCTGATGAACTGGTCTGAGCCCTGGGGTCAGCCCATTATGCTGTAGTCACTTGCAGTATCAGGCATGTAGTCCTCAGGCAGATCAAGTATTTCCATTAGAAGCTCATGGATAAATCGCAGAGATTTTACCTCATTCTCCTCCCTTGGGGATCTCATTGGACTGTAAGATAGTTTGTATCATCTGCCTTCCAGACCAGAAAATTTAGATTTGACTTGATTTGTATATCCCTGCAGTGTTCCTGGTGGGCTGTACACGATACACAGTTCTCTGACCCAAGAGCAGCTGAAACAGGACTGATGTGCAAAGGCTGCTGTTGAGAGGTAAGTGGCTGCAGCTGTCCTGTGAGGGTGTCTGCTAGGAATGGGTTTAAAAAGATGATACTGTTCTGGGAAGAAGTTTAGTTTTGATGAAATTAGGCTGAATTCCCTCCAAAGTGGAACAAAACACGACCAAGTAGAAATTCTGCAAAAGAGAATAGTGCACCAGCTTGCAGTGTGGGCTGTCTCAAGGGCCGATCTCTGGAGTGCTGAGCTCTCTACTGGGTTTCATGGGCTCTCCATCTACGGATGCTCTTGTGTTTCCTCCCTGAGATGGTCTAATACCTGGGACACCCCAAACTGAGAAGTGTGGGAGCAGCAAAATCCCCTCTTGCGAAGCAGCCTATTTTGGCAGCAGGCTGCCCCAGGGCCCTGGAAACCTGAACGGTGGAGGAACCAGATGGGTGACCAGGCAGGAAACTCAGCAGGTTTCTGATGTATGGAGCCCTGTGCGAGTTTCATGGGAACCTGGGCAAAATTGACTCACCTTGCTGAGATTTTGCTGAATTGGTGAATTCCTCTGAAATGCTGTTTTGCCTGAAACCTTCTGAGCAGGTGCAGTATCTTCAGCTATCTTTTGAAGACAGAGACAACGCGTTCCCCTGCGCTTTGCAGCATGGGTCTTCTGGGAGTCCAAGAAGCACTCATCTTTGCTATTGAGCCCTCTGTCAGCATTCACACTCTTGAAGTGGTGTCGAGGAGGGAGGATACAGGAACTTGGCAGTGACGAATGAAGGATGCTGGCAGGTTATTTTAATCCTTAGAAAATCATTGTGTTCTCCTCATTACGCTACACCTCATCCACCTACTCTGTCTTGTCCTATAGACTATAAATTCTCCATATTAAATTAATTCCCCAAGTTCTCTATTTGTTTTCACAGCCTCTAGCTGAGTTTCCTAGGTGCTACCCTAATATAAACAATAATAAAGACTGCTCTGTCCTGCTGCAAACCACTTCTGAGGATGTTCCCTCTAATTCTCTTCCTTGTTTAGCGTTGTATCATTAAAAGGCATGAGGTGGTTAATTGGAGGCTTACAGCTTTTGTGACTGATGCAAACCAGTGTGTGTGTAATTGCTTGCTGCAAACGCTCAGGTGAATGCTTTAAAAGAAAAGGGGGAGGACGCAGATGGCCACGAGCAGAAGGTTCCCTGCAAAAGGTCACAGGAAAAGGTTAGTGATAGGGTTGCCCGAAGCTGGGAAAAAGAACCTAATACTTGGACAACTGGTGAAGAGCCTGCGTAGACCACGGCTTTGTTCCCTAAAGGGGGCTGCCGCTTCGGCAGAGACTCTTACATCAAAGCTCTCATAACAAAACACAGCAGAGATCAGTATCACCCAGCCTGTGGCACTGGAGGGAAATGGATTGGTTGACAAGTCGGAGGCCCTTTCTGGGCAGATGGCTGGGTAGGAGTTACTGGCTGCTTGCAAAATCTCGGAAGGAGCCTTTAATCTGCGTGTGATACTGTATGTTTTAGCGAGCATCTAGATGTTTATCTCGGCTGCATTAGTCACCAGGAGAGTCTGCTCTCAACCTTTTCTCTTCCGTACCTTAGCTGCAGGCTTCTTCCCCCAGTTTTTGGAAAAGATGTGAGCTGAACGCTGTAGGATTCGTTGGGCTTTTTGTAATTTTGGCAGGGAAATAGAACAGGGACAGGTTTTCTTGGTAATACTTTGCAGAGCATTTTTAGCGCTGTGACTTTGTATGTGCTGTGATACACTTTCAGAGCCTTGCCCCGGGAACCAGTGGTCTGAAAAGTCTTACCGTGTTCCTAAACAAATAGCTGTCTTGAAGCCCATTAGAATAACAACTACAAAGCTGTGCTTCTCCCAACCTGATGTTAAACGCCTTGCAGTGCTGAAGGTAAACAGGATCAATCAGTCATCCTCCCAGGGACCGTCTAATGGCAGTCCATGAATCAGGCTTGGCTTTCGAGCCGACCAAACTGGGGTCTTGGTCTGCATGTGCAGGCTGAAGGGCGCAAGGCTGGGTCTGGCAGGGTGTGTTAATTAGTGGAGCCAGTGTGAATATAGCTGTTATGATGAGGTCTACAAAGTGATGAGGCCTGAGCATGCAGGCTCTGGCCATCTCTGCTCTCCTACAAAGCCAATATTGCCATAGTGCATCTGCTGGCTTGGCCAAACAACAGCTCGATGCTGCTTTTACTTCTGTGTTTTTGTACCTATGGTGTATTGTGTGTCTTCTTTTGACTATGCCAAGAAAGAGCTTAGCTCAGTGGGGAAACCAAACTTTCAGCAATGCCTGAAGAACATGGACAATTTAATAGTCTGAAGTTTTGCTAATTCAGACAGTAACATGAGCTCAGGGTGTTCAGCTGAGGTCCCACTATAACTTTGCACATCATCCAATGAGATTTAGAGCCTACCAGGTCATGGGCTGTGTATGCAATTAAAAAGCTCCTTTCCCCAAGGAGTTCACAATGCAGAGACAAAATATTATCCTCCTAATTAGTTTATTGTAGCAGACTGGGGCACAGAAGTCAGATTATCTGGGGGCATGCTAAGACCATTCATGTGCCATTGAACTTGGAAAAGGCATTTTTCACGACATCTGGTTTCAATCAATTTGCTGTCAATTCCGAGTGCCAGACCCATTTTCTGGGACCATTAAAGTACGCAGCACTGACACGGGGTTGCAGCTGTAATCCAAACATGGGTATCCAAAGTAAGAGTCCTGCTACTTCTCGCCAGTGAGTGTGTAGAGAATGAGAATCTGGCAGCCATGCTCTTCTGAATACAACTCCTTTTCCCATTTGAGAAAGCCTCAGGCTGGACCATCACCTTCAGTCGTGCCATACGCAGCTTGGCCATGTGTGTGGTGCCTGGAGAGACCTTAGCAGGGACTCAGTCTCCGTGCATCGGGCAGGAGATTCATGCTAAGCGTTACAGAAGTCTTTGCAAAGCCTCCCTCCTACACGGAGCAGGCTCCTTCCCCAGCCTACCTCTGCATTTTGCTTTTAGCGCTCCAACAACCTTCTTGTGCAAGCAGCCTGTTGTGGCTGTGATTCTGCCAATATGGGAACGCGCTGAGAGGAGCCTGGTTCATTTAAATGTGTGCAACCACAGCTCATGCTTTTACAGCATATATTCAGTGAAGCAATGCCTTTATCTTCAATACTTAGCCTTTATCTAACATCTTTTCAGTCTAAAGCTTTTTTTGAAACGCAGATTAAGTAATAACAACGTAGGATAATTGAGTGCATTTTTTCACAGTGACATAATGATACTTATCTATGGCTACTGAAAAGCAAGGATAATATACTATGAGAGTGCTATATTATCTTGCTTCTGAAACAGACCAAGTTTGGCATTAGGGCTTAAGTAATTGAAATATGGCTTCTTGTACCAAAGCCTGTTTGTTTATAATAAAGCCTAATACGTCCTTCTAGTGGACATTGCAATGTCAGAAGCACTGCCACGATTGCTGACTTTGCAAGCTGTGAGGTTGGTAGTGTGTCGAGTGTGGAGATCATACCATGTAAGAACTACATCTGATGTGTCTCCTGTTACCTGAGAGCAAAACCCATCTTGTCATGAGAGGAGCTGACCTTGGGGATCAGTGTTTGTAATGCATGTTAATTTTCTGGATGTCAGGTGAGATGCAGTTCCGAGCATGCTCTGCTTAGCATCATCATGGCTTTTGCAGGTAATTAGCTATAACACTGTTGTGAGCAGACCTTACAAACCCACTGGGTGATTTTATTTGCATAGGAGGCCTGGTGGAACAAAAACCACAGGCTGGCATGGCAAAACAAGCTGGACTCCCTTTGAATCCTACCGAGTGAGGAGGAAAACATAAATTAACATCCCCCCTCCAAACCCTCAGACACATAGTTCTCTTCCACAGCAAAACAGCCTGTGCATCTTCCAGAAAAACTGGAGGATCGATGGGAAAGCACTTAGATTTAAATTGACTTACTGTCCAAAGTGGTATTTTAGTCCCTCTTATATTTGTTCAGGCAGAACATGATGGTGTGTCTCTGGATAATTTTCCACCTGCCTGTTTTGAATATCAGATGGAATCATTTAGCTGGCTAACTGGAATGGTGCCAAATTTTGCGGGAGCCTTTTCTCCTGAGTTCTGCTGTTTTTGTAACTACTTAGGCAGAATTATCCAAGCATGCTCCCGGCTGGCACAGGGTAAATGCTGAGCAACACAACATGAGTCGACTCTTCATATGTCAACATAATTCCATAGTTAACGTCAAGGAACAAGCTACTAGGGCTTATTTAACTGTAATTCACAGGTTCTCAAAGGACCAGAAGGGTATTTGATGTTATATGAACCTGCAGAATGACACTGGCCCATCAGCAAAGTCATTTCAGAAACTGAAAAAATAATTCACACCATTTTTTTTGCTGGATTTCTGTGCCATCTACCCCAGTGTGCATGACAACCATATTGCTGAACATGACTGAAAGCTTCTTATTCTCTTAAGCATCCTCTAATAGAGTGGAAGTGGGGGTCAATTCAGCCAGGTAATGTGGTGCTTTGAAGTAACTGAATCTATTAAGTGTTTAGCTGTATATATATGCACATTGGATAACTGGAATACTGATGTTAGGACTCCTACTTGGCTCACCTATTTGTTCCTTATGCCGTTTGATTGGTGTTAATCCTGAGGAAGGAGGTAATGGTGCTGGCAACTGCTTTCCCTAGTGGAAAATGAGTACGATCAGCCCCATTCTCCCATGTGGTTGGTATCTCCATAGTGCAGGAATTTGTTAGCTTAAAGGTTCTCTCTAAATGGGTGACAACTCTTCTCTGATAAGCTGTGGCTGCCCTGCATGTGAGACCTCAGACACCAAATAAACAGTGCTGGCATCAGATAATTCTGTTTAGAATGCCATGGCCTTAGAAGTACCCCATCTTTTGAAATGCAATGGTTTTTTCATGGGTTGTTTACATCTTCCTGCGGTGACTTCATGTCCTCTTGTAGTTCTTCAGTGTCTATGAAAGCTTAAACCACTGATCCTAGAAAGTATTTGCAGGATTTGGTTTCTTTTTCTAGGGCTTTTGGGGAATGATTTATCTACAATTCTCCCTCCTGCTCCTAAAACGTCTGCTGAAGTGCTAACGGGCAAAACAGAGCTTGCAATCATTAGAGATGTAGCATTTCTGGAAAAGGCTTCACTTGGTGGTGTGGTCTGAGGGTGAATGTTGTGGTCGATGGGATAGTATTGGGAAATGACACAGATGTTCTCGTGCTCAAGTGTAAAGCCTTAGGTCCGCTGGCCTTGAAGCGTTATGGAGATTTCTGCTTACTCCTTTTAAAATGTAGGGTGCAAACTGCCTTTGTAAAGATCACGACCTTCTGCAGTTTGAGGGAAGACCTGTTATTTGGGCTGGAAACCTCTAAAGCTTAGGAAGCTGCGAGCAAACAAGACTGAAGTTGGCTGTGTGAAATCACAGAGTACATCAAGTGTAGAAGAGAAAGCACCAAAAAGCTGAGAGTTTTGAAACTGTTTATCTAAGTTTTTTGCATGGCCCCTCTTATCACAGCATCGAAGCACCTCCCTGATGGTAATACCTTTTATCTTCTTGCCAACACCCTCACAGGGTTCCTATCCCTATTTTACAGTTAGGAGACCCAAGTGCAGGCGCTGAGTGATATGCCCAGTGGCACTTGGGGTTTCTGTGGCAGATCAAGGAATGAAGCTCAACTTTCCCATGCCCCAGGCTAATTCCTTAACCCTGTGGGATCCTCCTGGAAATGAGCAGAATGGCTTAGCAAAACACAGCAGTATGTGGAAATAATGCTCAAATGCAGTATGGGGGAGCCCATACTGGACTCTGAAAGTATAAATATTGGCATTTAAGTCTTGGTCTTTTGGTGCAAGCTGATGCTGTGCAGTGGAGAGCTGAAGTTGGCTCTGGAACGAGCAGAATATAGCTGCATCGAGCAAGGTTTATTAGTGCGGGTATAGGACCATGCTGGCCAGGCTGTGCCACTTTCGGGCTGAAACAAGCTGCTCTGCATAACGCTGGGTGTGTGGTTTTGCTGCCCATGCAGTGCAACTGGGATTTCAGGCTCTCTCATCACCTTGGGCCAGAGCTGCATCTCCTTGGCTGCTGGCAGGTCAGTGGATTCTCCAGTGCTGTTTGACCTTTCAAAGGCCCTATTCCAGGAAGCTGTTTTGCAAAAGTTCATTTCCAGGATGGATCTGGCAGTTTTAGCCTTCAAGCTGCCAGTTGCCCATGAGTTACTCTGAGGTCCTGCTCCTCCCTTACTAACCCCCTCCCATCTCTTGGTCCCTGCTTTTCCCATTCCTACAGCTGCAGAATACCTTCATCCTAACAAAATGTTTTAGAATCACAGAACGTTGGTACAGGGGAATGAATAATACAGGGAGAGAGTGAGTACTTAGTGGGTCCAGGTTATTACCTAATAACTGCCTGTTTCATTCACTGATAATGTTTAAACTATTTGAAATTGCAGCACCTAATAAATGCTACTAAATAGTGCCATGCCCATAATTTGATTGCAGTAATCCATCAGGGAACATGTTTCAAAATGTCAACATTTCTCAGCAGTTAGTTAGCTGGAAAACTAGTTCTTAGCATGAGTGTTGGGATAATCCGGAGTTTCAGATACTACTGGGTGTGTTAGATGCTGATTCCGAAATGATGACTGCACTTTCTTTCTTTCTTACTCTGCGCTGTACCAGTGTCCAAACTTTCAGGAGGCCAGAGTAATAATGTATAAACAGGTAGCCAGCCTCAGCCTGAAGCCTACAGCTTTGGTTAGAAGGGTAAGTGAGGTTGCAGGATGAAAGGAAGGTGAAGATGAGCACAGGAGGCAGCAATCTCCGTTGGCTGCCTGCCTACTCCTCACTACTGTTCACGGTGGTTTCGCTGAACAGGCGAACTGGTGTGCTGTCAGTTGGGAATGCTGTCAGCTCCTCAAAACCTTGGTTTCTGAGTGCTTGCTTTCCTATGCACACTCAGCAAGTCTCCAGTATGACCAAAAAAAATCTTTCATTGTCACTGTAAGGCCGGCAGCGCATCACGAAGTCCTCCTCTAAGAAGATCCTAGATGAGTGTCTCATTTGCATGTCTAACAAAGCCTTGGGTAATCACCAAGAGGACGCTGGACTCAGTTAAAAGACTTGGATGATAGCACTAGGTATTTGGAAAGAGGCATCCGTGTAGGGTGATTCCTTGATCTGCCTCAGGTTTGAGTTTGTGCGCTCGTCTTGCAAAAGGATGTTGCAGCAGCTTCACAATGTATCTGGAAATTCCAGATTTTTGTGGAAGGCATGGGATTGGGACCTGGGAGGTCTGGGACACCCTACAGCTTGTTTTCTCAAGCACTATGCTGTAGCAAAAAAGGTATCAGGAGTGCAAGGTCTTCCCCGGACAGCAGCAGAGGGAAGGAATAACCAGGGGCTGCTCGCACAGCGGAGCTCACCAAGGGAGATCCCGAGTCCAGATCTGGCTGGTTGCTGCAACTTTGTAATGACATTATGCAAAGTCCTTTGAAGATTTCCTCTTGGCAGAGCCTGCCATGTCATCACAGAGGTAAAGCAGGGAACAGTCTAAATCTTGTTAGAGATTGTGAAGTAGTCAGAAGGCTGGCTGCAAAATTATCCTATTGGCTATATGGTGAGCGGTGCAGCAGAGGACTTGAACAGGCTGGCTCTGGCCTTGAGATGCAAATGAAAATAAGGAAAGAAGATGGGTTAATGTGTCTGGAGAATGACTAGACAAGCAGAGTGCAGTCCTTATACAGAAAGACCCCTTTTTCTGAAGTTCCACAAAGCATACTTCCACCTGAACCACAATAATCTCTATTTCCTCCCAGCCCTCTTATAATTTCATAAGTCACAGGTATGGTTTTGCTTTTACCTGCCATTGTGTATCACTGGTAACTTGTGATGTTATCCCAAGGTGACTGCCCACACCTGGGTCTGGTCATGCTCTGAGTGTGGAGGTGACGGTGGTGCGGCCAGGAAATTTGGGCTTAATTTCTGGGCTTAATTTCTTGCCATTCGCCCCTCACTTGGGAGCGTCACATCGTCCAGGCTGACCAGTGGACCCCAGCACAGAGGTCCTTAGCTTCACAGAGACATTTTTCATACCGCAGACCGTCTAATTCCTCACCATATGCTTCTTGTGCTTACCTTTCCTGATAAAATATGTCAACAGTTCTCTGTCCACGTTTGTTCTGTCTCTGACTATTGAGCTCTGAGGAAAGTCGATGGGAGAAATCCCATGGGTGGCTGAACATATTGCATCACCCACCCTTTTTAATTTTGATTTACATCTCTGCAGAACAGGTAGCATTCCTTAGAAACAGCAACATGCCTTCTTCAGCACCCCAGCCCTTTTAAAATAAAATTGAAGGACTGAAATGTTTTGGGCAAGTCTTCATTAGTAAACTTGCGTTTTCTTTCTGCCATTCACTAAAATATTAACATTTTCTGTAACAGGACGTCCTTCTGCAAGTTTTACAGACAATGTCATGTTGTTCTGGGAGCAAGTATCTCCGTGTCTTGCTGTTTGCGCTGAGCCGTTCCTCTCCTTACAGACCAAAAAGCCTTCCACAGTGCAGAGAGATGATGAATGTGCTGGGAATTCCTCCTTTTCTCAGAAAAACTCCTGTTCTTTCATCACCTCACAGGGAGATTTCAGAGGGATTACTCTCACTCGAGCTATGCCCTCCCAGCACTGGGAATCCTCTATTTTCATTATGGGTAAAAATGACCATTTCTAGAGGGAATGATTTGAAGCAGGCCTTGAATCCTCCTCCTCCCTGAACCAGCTTCAATAAATACCAGGGTACAAACACAATATGCTTAGCGCTTGTTGAAAGACAACTGAACAAATGCCTTTAAAAAGCCAAGCCTCCGCTATGCGTTTCGGTTATGCTGTACCTCCTGGTGGTCCCATTGTGTGGGATCGTGAGTTCAGCCGAGAGCGAACGTTGTTTCATTACGAGGTAGTTTGCTTGGGAGACACTTCAAAATCATTAAAGCTGACAATTTACCCTGCTGATTGCGCTAGCTGAGCTGCCGGTGCGTGTGTGCTTAGTGTCGCTGGACCAAGTGAAAGGCGGCTGTGCTGCATAGCACAGGCACTTCTCCCTCTCCTGCACTCCCCAAGCAGGAGAGGATTTCATTTTTTCAAATATAGTCCATGTTTTCTCTCTTCCTAAAGCACATAGCTTAGAGGGAAGTTGCCATAGCCCTGGCAGTTCAGGACCATTATAATTATTGTTGTGCAATTGTATAACATTATGTTCTTTCAGTAATCAAACCTTAGGCTGCTTTTTGCTACTGTTGCCTGAGAATAATCATAGGTCAGTATTTAAATGGTATGAATTTGGTTCTGGGTTGGTGCCTCATCCTGAGCTATTGCTGATTCTGTGGATTTGCTGCATACGCACCGCAGGGGTGTAATAGACGGCTCTTTGTGGCAGGCTGGCAGCGCTCTGTTGTGCCAGGTGCTCTGTTTTTAACGAGAGGGCTTTTTTTATTATTTTTTTAGCAGAATGACTAAATTAGCTTATAACCTGTAATCGGTATTAATTCCTTTGAATGCTCTTGAGTGAGTTATAGCTGATTACTCTTGTCTGACCCTAGTTAAGTCCATTTCTAGAAAACGCTTTGTGCAACTTTGTGTGTGCAGCTGAAAGGAATGCAGCTTTCCCCTAATTACATACTGGTAACGCAAGAGGAGACATTTCTAGTTCTGCTTCTGAAAGTATTTCCTTTGAGCGCTGATGAGGCAGTGATAGCAGTAACCTCTGAAACCGTTTTGAAAAGGAGAGACAAGGCAGGAACTAAGACAGTTTCATCACTCAGAGCCCTGCATAGATTGTAGCAGCAATTGAGCCATCAGTAAGTCACTAGGGATAATATCTTTAAACTGCTCTGTATTTTAATAAGATTAAATGGATTCAGATCTTTGCCAGCCTTTTCAAAGCCAGCGCTGTACGGTGGTCAGTAGCTCAGCCATCTCTATGTTGGGAAGCAAAGAACTGAAGATTCATGTGTTTAAACTGAAGAACATCCCCCCTAACATTTTTATGTGCAGTATACTGCCTTAGATGTATACAAAAATTCCCCCCGTATAAGCAAGTCACATTTCCTAATCAGCTATGCCTATCTGATTTTTCTACAGCCTTTGTTCTCAGCTCTTTAATTTTATTTAGATCTCCTGTCAGGAGCGTGAAGGCATTTCTTACTGTAGGTGCTGCAAATACAACGAATTTCCTACAGAAGTGTGTTCAGTTGTCAATACCATTTATTACAGTATTAGTTAAGGAGCTGTGGATAAATCAAAAGGTTTAACATTATCTCTCTGGCAGAATAGAGGACCAGAACATTATATTGCTCATATATCACTGATGAACAATCTTTTTCCATCCTTTCATTTGTAGAAATGAAAATGGGTTTCTCTAAAGTGGGCTCTTTTCTGTGAGTTTGAGCTGGTAACACAATTTTTACCATTTAATCTTTAAAAACTGTGTTTAAATCACCGTTGTATCTTCTTATAGGTAAATATTACTTCATTTAAATGTATGTGGGATGCTGTGTCAATGCATTTAACACTTCCTGAGCTGAGCATTTCATTCATGAATTATTCCCTCCAAAGCAATCAGATGAAAGGAAAAGAATATATACGAGTTTATCGTTGTTCTTGAGCTGTGTTATAGATATAAAGATAATCTTGTGTTAGCTCTGGGCAAAGGGCATTTGTGCAGATATTTACTGAACCTCAGCTGACCTGTGGCAACTGCTACTCATTACAGAGCAGCAACATCCCTGCGTGTACAGACCTACAATGCAGCTGGTGGTGAATATATTATTATACAGTAACCCCCCTGGTTTAGCTGATCAAAGAGGTTAGGAGATGACTTGATTGTGGTCTTGGAGTACCTGTGTATGGCAGAAATTTCTAATAGGGGGTGCTGCTTCATTCTAGCAGAAAAGGTTACAATGGAAACGAGAATCAGCTTAATTAGAGCTGGAGGACTTGGAGCAAGGAAGGCAGCTAACCTTGGAACAGTAATTCAAGGACAAGTTGGATTTTCCATCTTCTAAGTCTTTATGTTGAGTCTGCATATTTCCCTGAGGATGGGTCATAGCTCAGTCAGGAGTTATGGGCTTGAGGCAGAAACTGTGTTATACATTGTGCAGAAGGTCAGGCGAAACAGTTGTTGAGATCTCCCTGGGCCCTTAAATTCTATGGACTCCAGTAAGAATTATTGCAGATTCATCATAGCTGGCGTTGAACTTGGTGCAAACATTAATTGCCAAATCCTGCATGTCTAAGATACCTTATAAATGAAAAAGTGATAGAGTAGTGTTGCCCTACGGCTCATTTGTAACATGGCATATGGTGCTGAAGTCTTATTCTTTAGTCTATATCAAGTTATAGCATGGCTTTGGGGTTAAGCCACAGTGGGACTCAGAAGATCCTTGTTCTGTCACAGGCTTTCTATTTGATCTGGGCTAAGCTTTTCACCTTTGCTTTACACAAGTATTTATTTTCCTAGTATCCAACATGAAGCACTCATGCATCTTGCAACAGATAACTAACTGGGTATAGACCACAGCTCAAATAATTTCCAACTTTTACATCTCCAGAGCTTCTGCAAGGCAGTAAAAATTCCCAGAAATGTATTTTCAGTCCTTCTGATTTTGAGCAGAACAGAAGCTGGGCAGTTTTTATTGACTCTGGCTTTAATTTGCATAATCCCTACAGTACAATTCAGTGATATTTCAGTCCCTAGAAGAGTGACATGAATGGCACACGAAATGTGCTTATTTCTTTAAAGTGCTATTTAAAAATAACTTGTCATTAGGACTGTGTCCAAAAAACACAGGATTTAAAAATAACTCCCTGTTAATGAGAGCGGATTGGCAGTAGCAGTGTTATAGGTTAGATTTTGTGCGTGTGTGTCTCTGTGCGTGTGCCCTCTCCAATAATCAGCCCTGGCTTTCTGCAATGGCAGCAAAGACACGGTGCCCTCAGTCCTATGTTATCTTTCTCTGTGTCTTGGAAACTCAAAGGTCTCTCGAGACATCTTTGAAAGCTGCCTCAATAATGGCCGTGAAAGCCTGCACCCCAGCAAAATCCCCCAAGCAGGGGCTCTGCTGTACCAAACATATGTCGCATCCATGGAGAAGGCTCTTCTCCTGCTGAATGGGTCCTGCTGTGCGTGGAAATATGAAAGATGCCCTCGAAAATCAACCTTTCAGGTTACAGTACAGATGGAGTGAGGCTGAAAATGAATTTCAGCTTTCAAGTGACTTTATGCTGTCTCCTTGATTGACTTGCCAGTTTTAATACTGTAAATTGGGGGATTGCGTGTAATGCATTCATGCCGTTCTTGTCTGGAATGAAGCAGGAACATAATTTATGGGGATATTCTCATCTCAGCCTTTGAGGAATTAGCTTCAATTAACTCTGTTGGGAATTGCATGTGTCGCGTGTCAGAAAGCCATCAAGTTTTCTTTAGAAATGCCGGCTGCTGTACGCGCTTCATTCTTTGGCTGTCTGAGGGGCTTTAGCAGTGGATAAGGATTCAAAGCTTGGGAAATGCAGATCTGGGTGACCAAGTTTCACAGGGTTAATGCCACGCACAGATGATGGACAGGACTGTAGCTGAATGCATGGCAGGTTGTTATAATTTATAGCCTCCCAGCATGGGCGAGAGAGGGTTTGGGGAAGGTGCAGTAGCTTGTGAACCCAGAGCGCTGAAAGAGCAAATACGCCAGAAGACAGAGGCTGTAAAATAAGATCTCTCGGGATAAATCTTTCTGACATCCATGAGAATTAGAAAGGACATTGATTTCAGGTGGAGTGTGGCCCGTGCTTCTGGATCTGGGATCTTTAGGCTGAGGTCTGTGTGTCTGTGCTGCTGCCCAGTTTGAGGCCAGCCCTAGAGAAAATGGGGTGACAAGTGTGTGGGAGCAGGGTCCCAGCAGTTTGTGGTGCTCGGGTGCTGTGGCAGAGTCCATCGTGGTGTTGTGGCACTGCCAGGTCCTGCTCAGCCTCGGGAGACTTTGCCACCAGGCAATGGGCAACTGGAGGCAGGTGGCTAAGTCAGACTTTTTTAGGACAGGGAAAAAAATCAGGGCTTTGGAGAAAGAAGCCTTCTGGAAGAAGCACACCTGACCTCCTTGCTGTTTGCAAGATGAGAGCATGCCGGGGAGCATTTCCCCGTGCCAGACACTGCAGACTCAGATGGGAGAAGCTCGCTGTCGGATTAAACCCGAGACCCGGTGTCTCTTGCCTGTGTGATGCTGCTTGTCACCCTCGCCCAGACGGAAAGGATGCATGGCCTGCCAGATTTCATTAGGCAGCTGTATCAAAATACAGCACAGGAGAGCCGTGAGGTTCAAACAGCCCAGGCAATGCTCCCTGTATCTTGGCTTGCCAGTGATGACTCCGTAATTCCCCTTCGTTTTAAATCTGGGAAGAGTGAAGGGTGCTTATTTTCACTCGTAGCACACATTCCTCAGCACTCTTCTAATTTCTGTGCTAGTGGAGGCAGAATCAGGCAAAGATGTCTGGTGCTTCTTGAAAGCCAAAAATCCCCCCCTCTGCCCCCACACGCCTGATTATCACTTCATTATCTAGCAGCCACTCACCGGATCAGACACTGAAGTCATTTTGTGGCGGGTGCTGGCAAACTGTTTCCCAGCGATGCGTTTATATCTAAATGGCTAATTCTCTATCCACAGCTTATCCCAAAGATTAAAACACCAACCAACCTAGATCTGAGCAAATCCAAAGCAGGAATCCTAATCAGTTCTGTCGCTAAAAGTGCATTAGTATGGCACAAGAGAGAGCATGGCTTTCTTCCAGCAGATACAACAATCACAGCTCATTTGGGCGGGGAATTTTTCTACTGCTGTGTATTGACACAAAGGAGCACTTAGCTTGATAATGCCTCCTGGCTGCTGCCACGATCCGAATATTAAGAACAAATTAAGGTGTAAGATTAAACTCTGGAAGTTGTTACCTGTTCACAGTGAGGTAGCAGTTGCTTCTTTAGCTTTTTCACACCAAAATATTGGCTGTCAGCACTTGGGAGTTTAAAAATAAAATTAAGCTCCTACCTTATGCAGGAAACAATTAGGATCTCAAGTCTCCTGTAATATTTCTGCTACGGAATTTCTAATCTGCAATTAAATCTGTCATGGGCTGTAATATGACTGACTGCAATCCCCATGAACTCTAGCTTGTCAGGGTGGTTTACTCATGCAGGCAGTTCAAAGTGGCACGGATACGGCAACTCGCATAAATTGAAAGCCAGCTCAAAGTTCGTCATGGCCACAAAAATCTGGAGGCTGGAGAGGCTGATGCTGCTGTCCCTCATGTCCCTCGTGGGTATTACCGTGCACTGGGTCTCTGCTGCCCAGGCTGGGCAGTCTCCAGGATGGCCAGCATTGCAACTGGGGTGGCCAGTGTTGCACACTGTGACCGTGGTCACACCACCAATGAAACAGAAAAGTCTGTGCTGTCGTGGGGAGTGGGAAAGGAGGCAGAAATTGCCACAGTTCCCCAAATGGCAAGCTGTATCGAGACTGGGTTAGAAGCGAGTAAACTCTCTTTGCCTACACCTACCCTTGACATCAGTATCGACAGCCATAATTGCAGGGGGACGTGTGGCTGCGATGAAAGTTGTGTCTCTTGGGTTACAGACGGTGCTGGTGGTAAATCTGGCCAAACACGGTGCCTTCATAAATGAGCTCAGTGCTAAATGCAGCATAGTCAAAACTGCAATTGCTGTGGAACTGGGAGACACCAAGAGAAATGAGCAACAGAGGACATCAAGGCTGGCTTTGGAAATACTTAAGCTAAATAACATGGCTAAAAATAACCTTCTCTTTAATGAGATGGGGAAGTTGGAAAAAGCATGGAGAAATTTTGGTGGAAGATCATATGAAGGATGAGTTCTAGGAGACAGGCTAGGTGGTATGTGCAGATGGCTTGTGCTGGGGAGAATATGAGCTGCAAGTCCTTCTCTACTGAGCTCCTCTGATCCCACCCAGCAGGTCCGTGTCCCCATCTTGGCACCCGCCCATGGAGGCGCGGTGACGAGTGGCAGGAATTCAGAGAATAGCACCGGCAACGTGCTGGAGCTGGAGAGACTGATTTATGTGGCGATGCTGACAGTGAGCTATGTGCATAGCTTAGCTAAGCACCGGTCTCGACATCGGATGAGGAGCAGCAGAGAGATTAGGCAAGAGCATGCAGTCATTTGAAAGCCTGAAGTGCTGGTGAGGAAGAAGGGATATTTTAGGTGGTGAGAGATATAATGAAGAAAACAATGGTGTGGTAAAAAAAAAAAGTGTGATGAGGATACCTATTAAGGCATTAAATAGCTTTCTAAAGGGAATGAGTGGATGCCATAGTGTGAAATCTGGATACTACAGTACAAGTGTACTGTCAGGAATTGTCCCATGATGAGGATGGAAAGAAATGAAGAAGTTTCCTCTGCTCTGCTTTCAAGGAGTGCCTTGCACTGTCCTGTTCTACCCAGCGGTACCAGAGGATTGCTTGTTCTTAGCAGCTCTCCGATAATGCTGAGTGAAAAATTTTCCTTCCAAAAGTACTGAGGTGACTTGGAAAGAGATCTCTTCTAGGTGAGCGACACATCGATTATACTTCAGTTATGAGTTTCCAGGCTGAGCTGGAGCACTTGTGACTTCAGCCTCCCCAGGGACACTGTGTCTAGATGAAATGAACTTTCTTCCCCAATTCCTTTTGGAAACTTAACCATTTTGCTCAGTAATGGGCAAAAGTTGCTACAAATGCTACCAGCCACACGGTAGCTCAGCGTTTCTCTAGTGATACAGATTTGCTGAGGCTACTGGAAATGAGCAAGTCGATTGGGAAATACAGGAAATGTATTAGCGTGTGGCTAGGCAGCAGCTTAGCAAATCTTGCCAAAATCTCTCTGGCTGCCTGAGCTTTTCCTCTGTATTTTCTGTCCTTTCATCTTCATTAACCTTTTATAACTCTGTCTGATTACTGCAGCTTTCCCACCATTTCCTACCAAAATGTCACTCTAATAGCTTTGTTATGGGCAGCCAATATCAATGTTGACCATTGCAGGGTTGTTAACATCTAAGAGAGTGATTGAGATGGGATGGAGGTGCCTGTGAGCGATGCTGACTGTCGGACTGCCACCGAGGTTGCGAGGAATGCATGTTAGAGGGGAGTGGGAGCACATTAACAGCAATCACCGTATGAAATGCGCCTCGGTGGGTCTCCCAGATTGCTGATAACGTTGTGAGAAATTCAACAGCTTCTGGAACTCACTGAACCACTGCATAAGTTGCCAGCTTTGCTCTTTTGCAACGGATTTTTGGGGCCAAGTTTAAAACAACAATAACAAAAAAAACCCCCAACAATTCAAAAATGTTCCTGTTTAAGAGTTTAGAAAAGATGCTTGTCAGCTGCTGCAGTCTTTGTGAGCCTGGGTGTGGCTTTTTTGGGTATAACTCAGAAATTTCCATTGTCTAGCAGCTAGCTAGGGCATTAAATTGTCACGGATCACATCTTTTTCATCACACATGCACAAACCTGGAAGATTAATTATACTCCCTTTTGTAAAATGCAGTATCCCAAGTGATCAGGGAAGAAATGAATCAAGAATATGAATTTAAGTACCTAAAAGAAACACAGCCATAGCTTGACTTGAAAGAAAACAGCTGCCAGGAAAAACAGTAAGGCAAAAATGTGGAGCAGCGTCTCTGAAGCTGGGGGAGGGAAGAGGACTCAGGATGCTCCCAGAAGAGTGTTTAGACTGACCTGAGGCCCTGACACCTTCAGGTGGGATTTCATCAGCTCTTTTATACTGAGCTGGGTGAAACTCGTGTGGAGTTTCTGTAGGAGACAGACAGACTAAACTGTGGGTTTTGCAGCAGATGATATTTTCCCTTTCAGTTAGGACTCAAGAAATTCTCACATGTTGGTGATTGCAGCTTTACAGCTAAGGCTCAATGAGACTTTGCTGGTGTTAAAGGGAAAAGAGAGCGTCAGTGTGCTACATCCAGGATTTTACGCAGCATATTTTGTCTTCTGCTATCCCTGCTACACAACTTCTTGCATGCTTTTGTTCTTCCCTTGCATTTTAAGGGGTCTGCGAGAGGAGATGTAGTGAGAGATGGAAGCACGAACCCTCCCATCAGGAGCTCCCATGCACGGTGTCGGGGCGTCAGTGCAAACCGCTGGCAGGGCACATTTGTTCAGTGGGTGCAGCAGCAGCGGGGCGGATGCGCGTTCCTGTCTGCAGCCGCAACGGTGACCTCCAGCAGAGGAGCTGCAGCTACGTGGGTGGAAAATGTGCTTTGCTCGGTGGAGGTGAGTCACGTTGCAAGGTGCTGTCGTGTGCAGAGGCCACACTCCACGTCGGAGGGGGAGCACTGAGTGAGGACCACAACAAATGATGAAGCAAGGCCATATTCAGACTGTGTCTATCTTCAGGCTGATGCTGGAGCATGTGGGTTTGGCCCGGTATGTGCTCGGTCTGTTTTTATAACTACGTCTCTCTCTCTCTGACCTCCTGCAAGGAAAATCTTCGAAAGATAATTAAAAATGGAAAAATGCTGCAAAACACAGTCTTGCAAACGTGTGCCAGGGGTGGGAATGGGATGCTGGGGCTGTTAGCAGCAGACAAGTCGTGCTGCAAAATATCACTGGGGTCTCATAGTGCCTGGCCCCGTGTGCCCCTGCTGAGACCTGCCCTATTTTCTTGCTACCACCAGTTCACTAACAAATGAGCCATATCATCCTCTCCTTCCAGCACCATCACCAGCTCTGCTTTGTGCATTATGGCCAACCACTGACTCTTTGTTTTT
The DNA here is from genome assembly GCF_000737465.1 of Haliaeetus leucocephalus. Classification (NCBI taxonomy): domain Eukaryota; kingdom Metazoa; phylum Chordata; class Aves; order Accipitriformes; family Accipitridae; genus Haliaeetus; species Haliaeetus leucocephalus. The sequence continues at coordinate 6,224,933 of NW_010973114.1, forward strand.
TCCTGAACAAACTGCCACTGTTTGTCCAGAAAAGAGACGCAAACGTAGCAGAGCCTGAGTGGGAGACTTAACCGTCTCCAGATGTGCGCTGTGAGCAGGATGGGAACGAACTGTTCCCTGTGTCTGCCGAGGACAGCAAAGTGCCTGGGCTTAAACTGCAGTGAGGGACATCTAAGTCCAGGAAAAACTTTGAAGGGTGAAAAGGAGAGAGTTGAGGGAAGCAGTTGCCCAGGAAGACTGGAATTTTGGCCAAGGGGTATTTTTAGCACTGGGTTGGGCAATAAACTGTAATTTGACCCTGCCTTGGGGGATGAACTAGGAGACCACTTGAACTCCCTTATGGCCCCATTTGCTGTATTGTACTTATTTATTTGTGTTTATGCAGCATTTGAAGGCTCTTTTTGGGGGCTTGTCAGTATCTGTTTCTGTGCACATGCATATGAGCAAGGGGCAGGGAGTTCACAGTGTGACCGGACATATATCAGAGTGCTTATCAGTAACGATATGCAGATAAGGGAGTTATAAAGCTCTCATTTTAGAGAAGAGAAAGGTTTCAAACGTGTTTGCATGAAAAGCAGTGAGTGGGGAGAAGGACCGGCGGAAGTCCCACATTCCCTTCCCTCCCCTCTCCCACCCTCATTTTCCCAGGGCTTATCTCTCCCGGGCTCCAGGACCAGTGGGACCCCTCTGAGAGCTGATATAACTCCCAAGGATGGGAGAACGCCAACCCAACAAGGGCCCAGGCACTCATCCTGAGTTAATGAGCTGAGGTGGCTTGGGAAAGAATCTGGTGAGCATCAAACCTGGGGGAGGGAGGAATGGGGTGGCCAGCTGGAAACTGGGGGAGATGTAGGAGGGTCCCTAAGGCTTTCCTTGGCAAAACTCAGCGGCAAAAATTACTTGCCCAAGACCACAGAAACCTGTGACGTGACAGAGCTTTTACCTCTGCATTTTCTTCTCTGAGCTGCATTCATTTTAAGAGGAATTAATGTCAGAAAGCAGCATTGTCTGTCATCTTTGTCTATTTCTACACCAGTAGGTCTATTGCAGTTATGCTGTGCAGTTATTCGGATAGTTTGTGTGAGCGGCCCGGGCGGCTGTGCTCCTCTGTGAAGCTGTACAGCTCATCCCAGCAGTGCCTGCTGCCAGCTCTGCGCAGAGGTGCTGGCAGAGCTCTTGTGAAGCACTTCGGGATGGAAATCACAATCTATAATTGTAACACATCAGCCTTCTTAAACACAGAGAACAAAAAAAGAAAAGCAAAGAGAGAAATCTTTTTCTTCCTCCTGGGAGGAGCTCTTATCTGATTCCTGAAGATTGTTTTAGTGTCTGTGCTATTTTTGTAGCTCAAGTGCAGTCTGCAAAAGAGCAAGCAATGCTGAGAACCTCCGAGAAATTCATTACGAAAGTAGGAGGCCAAAAGTTGAGCAGGGATGTGGAAAGCAAACAACCACATGCTTTGCTGCCTCTGAATTTGATCTCCCTCTCTGAAGTCCTACCAGCTGTACGGCTCCTGAGCTCAGAGACAGCTGGGCTGGAGCAAACAGCCTCGACACAGAGGTCTGCTAGGCAAGATAAAGTTACCTGAGCATCTTTGCCCCATTGCTGTCTAATGTGTCACATTTGCAGTTCGCTATCGATTTCTAGGGCTTGGGATCCTTATGGCCACCAACCTATTAGTCAGAATTAACTCCTGAGCTTTTGGGAAGTGATGGTGCTGAGCTGCAGAGTTCAACTTGTCACCGCTTTGCTGCTCTTGCTCTCCAGGTTGGCCATCTGTATGTAGCTGCCCACCGCTCCCCTGAAATGCCAGCGGGAAATAACTCAGAGAAAAGGACCCCTCTTTGCTGCTTTTCCAAAATGGTGAGGGTTGCTGTGATAAATGGGGGTTACTGGGCTGTTTCACTCCTCCTTACTCAGAAAAAAGGGGGAGAGCTGCCAATTTGTTTTTTTCACACGGCATCTGAGAATCTTGTGTTTGAAAATCTTGCAGAAGGTGGGGGTTTTTTTCCTTTTTTTTTTTTTTTTTTTTTTTTTTTTTTTTTTTTTTTTGTAATATGCAATCCAACGCACTGATCTCTTGATGTATGGCTGCTGACAGGTGCCCATCTGGTCCCCTGGAAGCCCGTCTTTCATGCCTCTTCTCCTCTAGCATGTGAGATGGGGTGAAGCAGCGTCAGGCTGGCGTGTGTGCTCGTGGCACAGCAGAGAGGCTCTGCCGGGTGTCTGCAGTTGAATGGGACACGGGATGCAAGATTGCATCTCTCCACAGACGGTTGTCATGCAACCGAGTCTGCTCATCCTTGCCGGTGTCAAAAACGTTGCTGCCTGCATTGCCTGTGCACGCAGGGAAGGGGGACAAGAAAAATGACACTGCCGCAAAGGCAATCGTGTTCATTGTACACGTGGATGCTGTGACCCTGTCTTTGTTGGGAACGGGAGATCCGTGCGCTGCCAGCAGGGAAGAGGTTAAATTTTGATAGCGTTTCTATTAAGCCAGGAAAAGTTTGACCTCTGCCTGTTCTTTACTTCTAACTGAATTTGGGAGATTATGACAAAGACTGTGTAGGCGTGTTCCCAGTAATTAGTTTCCAAAAGATGGAAATATCATCTTCTTCAACCTCCAGTGGTTTTAGCAGCAGGAGCTGGAGCTCCGTGTTCTTGGCGCAGGGGCCACGGTTCAGCCTGAAAGCCCCCAGCTCCTGCACCCTGGTTTTCTCCTCTCGCCGGCTCTGCAGCCTCCTCGCCGATGGCAGGGCAGCGTTTGCTGTTATTACGGCAGCGTGGAAGCCGGGGCAGGAGGCAAGTCTTGCTGCATCTTGCTTTCCTGCTGAAAGTGATTTATGGCATTTTGGGGGTCACGGAAAAGCCAAAGGGTGCGCATGCACTTTCCCTCCCTCTTTCTCTCTGTGTATATATAAATATATCCGAATGCTGCTACTGCTGGCTTCTGAGTGTATTAATATTTGTTTAGCCCTGGATTCATCCCACCCTAAATTTGCCTGAGGTGCCTGACTCTGGAGCACAGGCATCCTCGGGCTCCCTCTGTTGTCGCTGAAACGAAGCACCTGCAGAAGGTGACCCAGCTCTCAGGTGAGCTCTTCGGTTAATTTGCTTCTGGCTTATTCTGTGCCCATAAAATGCCTGCGGGCAGCTGGGAAAGGTCTGTACCCACGTGTTCTGCGTGGCCGGGAGCCTCGACCGGGCTCTGCTGTGCCCGGCGCTGCACAGACACGGGGCAAGAAAGTGGCCCTGCCCGAGGGAGCTTGTGATCTGGTGGTGCATCTACCCAGACAGGTGTAAAACCAGTAACGTCAGGTCAGGTTAGGGTAGAAGCAGAGGACCTCATGCTTGTCCGGACCATCTGGAGAAGACCGAGGTCCTGAAAGGACCTGCCCCATACCCCCAAGCCCTGTGAGACCCCCTTGCCCGTTGCTTCACAGTAAAGGAGAGTTGGAGGAAGGGTAGGGAGATGCCTTTGCAGAAGGCTCTGGGGTGATACCGCTCCAACGGGAAGCTGTCAGCCCAAGTCCAGTGAGCTGGTGGTGGGCCCATCTTGCAGCTGCTCAGGGAGGGGAGCTGGCATCTCTAGAGTGAGGAGAAATGAAAGAGCGAGGAGAGATGAGAGATAGGGCAGGGCACACCTTGAGATGAAAGACGTGTGGTTTGTGTTTGAGGAGTAGTGACGTTCTGTGGAGAGGAGGATTTATTTCTTCATTAACTTGGTGCCTGAACAAGTTTATCTTGAAGCACTGAACAAGTGTCATTAATGCTTCCTTTGAGCAAACAAGGCTCTTTGATAATGCCTACCCTCTTTTGACCTTTATTTTAATTTTGAATGCTACTAATTAACACCGATCATTCATTCAAACACTAAACTGGTTGTTCCTGCTAAATGCAAAGCAAATGCTTTGTGGTCAGAAGCAAAATGGGGGCAGGGTTTTGTAGGGAAACTCCAAGGTTGCAGGACACCCTACACAAACCAGGGACTGTTGTTTTCAAACAGGGGAATTTCCCCTCTGGTCCTTGGGGAGTAGCTGAGAATAACACTTCCTATAGGAAAGGAGGGAGAGCTCTCAGCGGATGGCCTGTGGAAGCAGAGCCAGGAGTCAGGACCATCTAACCCCTGTTTTTTAAGTTTTCTTCTGAAGTGTCTGGTTTTTACCTCCCTTGGCAAGTGCGTTTGGTGGCTGCTGAAGAGCACGGTTTTGCTCTGCTACCAACCTCCTCCCCTTCATTGCTTAGAGTGCTGACCAAGGATGCGCTGCCTCTTGTCAAGGGGAATGATCCTCCATGCTCAGAGGAAGGTAGCAAGGTTCATCTGCCCTGTGCGCCGATCTCAGCCAGCTCTCCAAAGCAAACCTGCCCACCAACACCACCGAAAATCTTCAGACTTGTGCTGGGAGGTTGCCTTCACCCAATTTGAAATACAAGCAGAGAGTGGGGCTCAGCTGGTGCCAGAGGGTCTCTGTGGCCAGAAGACCTGGGCTGGGTTTTTGGGGAGGAAGAAGGAGTTTTAGTGAGGGGAGACCAGGGGCCAGGGTTTCCTTTCTCTGCACAAGTCCTACCCGGGTGTTTTATTACTTGGAGAACTAACGGAGAGTGAGGGCTCTTCATGTGAGAAGAGCTCCCTGGTGCACCTGTAATGGGGCTGCTGGTGGTGTGAAGGAGGAACTGGGCTTTTGCCCACATTTCCTACACAGGCTTAGGGGACAAAACAGGATTCTGGGCTCCAGCTTGAAACCCTCCCTGTTTCATATGAGTGTGAGTAACCACTGTGGCTAGGCAGACTGCGGCAAGGAGACAGAGGCTGGGGATTTGGAGGTCCAATTCTGCTCTCGGGTGTAGCAGCGCAATCCTTGGTGCATTACAGCTGGTGGGGTCAGTTGGGTGGTATCTGCAGACAGGGCTGAAGCCCCAGTGTAAGCCTCTTATGGGACTGGAAGCAACTCTACCAGGGCTTTATTTTCCCTTCTGAGGAATGGGGCTACTGGACTTCCCTGCAGAGAGTGCTGGATCTCCACCACCAAAGTGCTTTTTATCTCAGGTCTGAGAGGGCCGTGTGGGCTCATCCCAGCCCTCCATGAAGCATGTGTGCCCACAGCTCTCTCCCAAAATGCTTAGCAATTTTACCAGCTTTGGCCTATTTCCTGGAAAAAAGAAGCAAATGCAGCTGAAAACTTAGCAGCATCGGCGGCACTATTGAATGACAGGACCCGTCTATTTTGGTCTAATAATGACTGCACTATCTAGCAGCCTGCCATCATTGTGGTCCCACGATATTTCTAGCACAAGCAAGGAAAGATAAAGCATCCACTGGCAATGAATGTTGAGCCTGTAACAGCTTCCAGAGCAGGCCAGCAGATATAAATATGACTTCCTAGCTTCCACACACCAGCAGCTCGGCACAGCTAAACAAAACCTCTTTTCTAGCCCCCATGAGAGTTTTTAGCACCCATGGAGCAAAACATTTCGCACAACTCCATGTCTGCTAGAAAATCAACCTGCCTTTTGCCACACCACCTCAGCCTGTAAGTCCTATGAGTCTGATTTTAAGCAGCATAGTAAAGGAAGATAGTTTAAACATTTCATTCAAGAGCTCGACCACATCAGAGGGCAGTGAATGAATCACATACATTCTTTTATCTGATGGTGTGTTTGTGTAAAAGGAGCAACATGCAGTGAGGAACTTGCTGTTGCAGGGAATTTGTGTTTACATAAATCTCCAGCCCACAGAATTTTTTTTTTGCTTAGCCATTCCCTGTATGTAAAATCCTCATTGGGAGCTATTTAAAAACCATCAGCATTCAAATAGTTTACAAACTGAAGCTGGGAAGGGGGAGGAAATGCATGACTGCAAAGGGATGCAGTGTTCACGGAGCTGATCTTATAGCTCTGCAAGAGGTTTTCCATAAGTGTTTTGGTTTTATTTTTTTTACTGCAGAAAGGAGGGTGTATGTTAAAAGTCCATGAAGATACCCATACCTAAGGACATCAATAATATATTATCTCTACTCCTGGCAAGAATTAATCAATTTATTATGCATCAAGAAAATGCTGCTGGCCTTGAACTGAGCAAGGGATCTGAAGCAGAGAGGGTTCCAGATCTGCAACAACACTTAAGTACCCCCAAAAGCCTTGAGATCAGGCTCTGAAATCCCACTGATTTATGTAATTTGGCTGACTCCTGATCCCCACCCTGGTGTCTTGCCCCAAACATCTCCCATTAAAACAGCTCCTGTACACTCCATTTTGGAGGTTCTTAGGCACAAGATGACACTCTTGCCAAGCCAAGCACTGCAAAGTTGGGGAATACCAGAAGCAACTTTGCTTAGGCAGCCCTACTTTCCTTTCCCTGCTCATGCTTTTCCCCTAGGTCTGCCTGGGGCAACCTGTCTCCAGCTCATGCTTTCCTTGCCTGGTCCTGCCATTGCATCCTACCCAAATCCAGGTTTTCCTTTCCTCCATATGCTTATGCTTTCCTGAGCAAAGTTAAAAAGGGAAAAAAGACCTCATCAAATTTGGCAGAAGGCTCATTCCTGCTACAGAGACTCACTCATTTCCCACCCCTTGCTTCCTGCAGCAGGGAAGTCCAAAGAAAAGGCCATCAGAGTGCTTTAGGGTGGGTTAAATCAGGCAGTTTTGCCAACCCCGTGTATGAAGCAGGTGAATCATTGTCTGCAATAACCAACAGTTTTCACCCCCACCTCAAGCAGATGCCATGTGCAGGGAGCACCAACCAGGGCACATGATAACAGGGTTTGTGACTTGGAGGTGTCCGGCAGCCTTACGGACCAGCAGCCTAATGTCACGGCTCTATGCTTTGCATGGATGAAACAGGCGATGCTAAATCTGTGCCCTGGCACACCACATGCCCTGGTTCTCCTGCCGCGGCACAGATGCAATGGGCACAGCAATGCACTCGTCTCCCTAATTACCCTCATTTCCCTCATGTATCTTTTGTATCTCATTCCCGTTAAATGCAGGAGTGGCAGAGCACGTGTCGTATCAGCATCAGGAAGCCAACGATAATATCCAGCATGGGCATGGGAGTCCCCTCTGCTTCTGTTGCCCCTGAAAAACAGCAGATTGCTCCCAGGGTTTTTCCCTTCCTCACCCATGCTGCAACCAGGGGCAGAAGCCATGTGCAAAGTTTGTGGCTATAAATGTTCCTGGTGAGCACCGTGGTCTAGTATCTGACCACAAAGGGACTTGTGCGAAGTGGCAATGGCAGGAATCCAGAGCCCCCAGTGTGGTCGCACCCCTGCGTCACAGGAAAGCTTTTCTCTGGGCAGCCCCTTGCCTCCCAGCTGATCACTAACCACCACTTAACAACACTTTTCCTCCTAACGAACACAACAGCAGTGGGAAGCCTCCGGTCCTGGGGCCTGCCTCCTTCGCGGGTGAGGCTGACAGCCTGGCTACAACAGATGGTCTAGAAAATCCCCTTTGATGGAGCAACCTCCTCCCCACAACTTGCTTGGATGTTTTTGCAGCAGGGAGCCTCTGCTCCTGCATTACCAATGGGGGACAATGCCAGTCCCATGCCCCTTTTCTGGTGGTGTCCCATGCACTTCACTTGGAGGGTAGTCCTTCCACAAGGAGCAGTTCCTTTCCCAAGCCTTATGCCAGGTTCAGCCTAGTTCTGGGAAAACCCTTTGGCTCGCACATCCCTAAGTGCTGGCCCGGAGCCTTTGTTTGCAGGATGCTGAATACATCTGGTGCTGCGTGCGTGGGTTTCGATTATGGTGGTGATAGTTTATCATCAGCTACTTAACCCTACTTTAGACTAGCATGTTGTACTGCCCCGGGTTACTCTGTTCACTGGGATTGCTGCAGGGAATAACAGCTTGTGCACGCAGACATCATTAAAGGCAAGCTCGTGTGTGCAGCAATATGCAATAGCTGTGTTGCACTAATAGATTGTATCTATTACTCACATTACAGTGGTGCTCGAGCTTACAGCTGGGTTTGGCGTGCCTGGTGCCGTACAGGTACTTGGGAAAGAAATTTTGACGTGACGTAAACAGTAGGTAGTTTGGAATGGGGTTTTGTGAGGGGTTTGTGGCGTGGGTGTCCGTGAACTAATCACTGCCCTACAGAGGTTTGGTTTGAGGTTTTTCTGTGCCAGGAAGGAGGTTACTCAAATGCCGATGAATGCTTGAGTTGGCAGCAGGATGGAGTCTCTGTCTGCTCCCGTTGCAGGGGTCCTGACTCTCCTCGACGGGCTGGGAAGGAGGGAGAGAGCAGAGATGCAAAGGGGACTTGCTGTGCTGGGAAGAGATCTTTTTGGTGGTGAGGCAGTATGGTGACTTGTTAGGCAGAACAGCTCAGTCAGTGCATCTCAAGCTTCACCCCTTTGAGGCTGGGCTGCAGGTTTGAAAGGAAATTAGGTAGAAGGAGGCAGCAGGGACCCCCCAGCAGTGGTGCAAAGGAGGTGGGGACAAGAGCAGGAGCAGTGAGGAGAAAAGAGGAAAGCAGTGAAAACGAAAAGGTTAAGCTAGGTTATTCCTGTGGATAGTTTTGGGGCGCTTGTTTTCACGAGGATCCAACCAGAGACATGCCTCGGCAGATGCTTTGCGCTGTGCTCTCTGGCCTCTCTGCTGGCTGCAGCCGTCTCAGCAGTATCTCCTGCAAGCTGTAGAGAAAAGAATCCATTTCATCCCAAGCAACAGGTGATTCATCTCTCAACCAGGCTCCTTGCGTCTCCCAGACACCCCACCGGGAGTGTGGATTCAGCAAGACCAGGGGTCAGCCCAGCCTCCTCCGAAGTCAATCTTTGGGTCACCGCATCCAGCCAGGAACGCGAGAAGTGTTGCAACAGCCTGAGAGCAATTAGGGGTGAGGACGCCAAGGAATGTGCTCAACACTGGATTGCTCTATGCTGGGGCAGGGGAGGCGTTTATAAAAAAAAACAGCTTGGATGAGAGCCCTTTGCTTGAAACAGGAGGGGAAGGAAGCCTTGGAATATCGAAGAATGTAGATTTTTTACTTGCCTCACAAAACAAAAAACACAGTGTTTCCAAAGCTACGCAGATATAAACATACAAATTCCAAGGTTACTTCTGATGGATTTCTTTAGTGCTCAGAACAGGCTCTTTCTGGAGTCAAAGCACTACCAGGAAAGGCTCGTTCCAGCAGGAGTGCCCTCAACAGTGCTATTTATTGAGGCAAGGCCTTTATTTTGCGATGAGCTGTACTGAGCTGGAAAACACGAGGGCTTGTGATTTCAGGGACTAATCCGCTTGTTCAAATTATGGCGGGGAAAGCAGATATTCAGGGCGATTTTAATGGCTGGAGCAGCTGGGTCGTAAATAACCCATGTAGAACTGAGTCTAATTTTTCCCTGAACGGGATGCTCCTGCAGTTGTGACAATTAATCACAGTGATCAGTGTTTCTGTACAAGCATTTCCAGAGAAATTGAAACGATGCGTTCTTGCTCTTTCAAGGGGTCGAATCAGAAATTCAGTCTGGAGGCTTAACACTTAGTCAATACTTCCCCAGAAACAGAGGATACTGAAAGAGAGAAATTACGATGTGGGAAATGTCTCCCGGACTTGTAGTCCGAAGGCCGCAGCTGGGATTTCTTGGAAATACCTTTGCAGTTGCTATGGCATTTATTGTGCCTATAAAGGATCTTCCAGGTGATGTTCTTTGGCATTAGAAGTACTAAGTACAAAGGGAAGCAGGTTAATTGGATTTCTTTTAAAGGTGAAACACAAGAGGACCCAGGCTGATAAGGAATTGTAGCATTTCCACAAAGGCTGCCAGGTGAGCATCTCAAGACTCACTTACACCAGCGATGCTATTGTGCACTGCTGCCTGAGCACTGAGTTCTCAATTTGCTGTTGGCAGGTAGACAGAGAAGAAGCAAATGCTGCAGAAATGGCTGTTTTTCTCTGCCTAACTCCATGAAAACTATCTCAGAAGGACCATGCCAAGGATGTGCATAGCAGGCCTGAGGCTGAGCATGAGCAGACAGGGATGCCACGTGCTAGGTGTAAGGGGTTGGCTGTAGGGACAGATTCACACCTGATGATGTGTTCATCATTGTAATGAGCTGGTCAGTGCTGCTGGACTATGTGCTGCTTGGCAGACAACGATCCAGGTCAATGCCGCCTGGGTTAACGCTGTCCGCTCGGTGTTTTCACGTCCTGGACCACCAGACCGGACTGCTCAAGCTGTGCTGCTCCAGTCCTCGACCTTGCACAGACGCATGCCCTGGGCTCTGCACTGAGCCCGTGGATCTTCTCTGCCGCCTCCAGTGTGGGGTTTGCATGGGTCTGTTGGGATCCGGGGTGGTCTGGAGTGGAACCGGCTGTGGGGTGTCTTGTTCTGCTGGCTGGTTTTGGGATACTCCTTCTCCTGAGTGCATTGAGGCTGTGTGGCTTTCAGGTGTGAGTTGCCTTGGCACAGTGGTCTGGCTATCAGCAGGGACTGGTGATACTGGGGAGGAAAGCAGTGCAGAGGGATCATTGCTGCAAGTGCTATCTTGGGATCTGGGAAAAATTTTACTGCTTTTATCCATGCTTCTCTTATCTGAACCATCCTGCGTGATCGTGGAGCAGTTCCTGGAGTCCTGACTTTCCTGATCAGGGGATGCTGTGGGTCCAGGCTATGAGGGAGCAAAGATGCCACCCTTGGTCTTGGGGTCAATCCTGAAGTCTGTTCCTGACTGGAGAAGAGGCTGCTTTGCTTTGGGTGAGTTGGTTGCAGTCTTTGCTATGGCCTCCTCCTCTGTCAAACACTGGCCTGCTCGGGGAGCACCACTGCATGTCAAGGGGCTGGAGGAAGGCTTGGACCTTTACGTGGGAGTCTTCCCATCCTGCCCACCCACTACGGTCTGTCAGTTTAATTTTGTCAGGCAGTGGTCGCCTCCCTCCAGGACTGATCGTATCACACAACCATGTGTCACCCAGGCAGGTTAGCTTAGGATTTATTATTGTGCTGGTCTCTCCAAGAGGCTGTATTTTACAAGCCTGAGTCAGGGGAAGGGGGGGGGAGAAATTTCTCTTCTCCCTACTTGTGAGCCCACCCACAGGAGCCCGCAGCAAGGCAGGGGTAGGGAAACTGGTTCCCATGCTGAAGGCACCTCCTCGGCTGGGTTCCCATCCTCAGATCTGGCATGGGAATCTGAGGAAAGGAAATTTGTGCCTGATGTGCCTGCACTGTCCCGAACCTCGGGGCCACATCGGCACCCTCACCTGCCGTCAAACCCTGCTTTTGAAGGGAATAGGTGTGCAGTCCTTGTGGGCATCCACTGAGGTTGCAGATGTGGGATTTTGGCCTGTCAACTTCTGAGAAGCAGAAGAAATGTTGTTAATGGCACAAGAAACAGGGAGCTCCCATTACTGTTTGCCCCATGCTATGTCCCTCCTGCTGCTCTGGGGTGCAGCAGATGAAGTAATGTGTGCCTGGATAATCCTGGGTATAAAGCAGACCAATGTGGGTGAATTAGCATGTGGAGTGAAGAAAGCAGTAAATAATCCCTATACAAAAAATGTGTTTGGCTTTTTTTTCTTTACATGCCAATGTTTTTCTTTAGAAGCCCAATAATCATGTCCACGCTTGGGATTTTCCATCCTGCCGAGAGCTATCAGTTTTGATTAGCACATTAAGTGCCTGCTGAAATTAAAATTATCAACAGTTAAAAGATGACCTGAATGATGGCATAAGATACAAACCTTCTAAGCAAAATCATCTTTGTGAATGAAATGAGATGGAGAAAGGTCTTGTTTTTCTCCCAGGAGCATGTCCAGGACTCTGCTTATATTTCTTGCTTCTTTCGTCTGCTGTCATTTGTCTTCCTGTGGTGACCCTCACATCGCTTGGTTGCTGCCGGACTCCTGATGGACATTTTCACAGCCATTAATTGAATATCGACATGTGACAAATGCTTCACGGTGAAGCTGTCCTGCCTTGACCCTCCACCTGACTTAAAGGAGAGAAGCGCAAGACATGAAATATCTCATTACCAGAGCAAAGGCAATCCTTCACGCTGACCGAGAGGACTCTTGCGAGCAGCCTGCCGGGCTCCCACGTGAGGGCCAGGTCCTCCACCGCCACTGGAGACATGGAGGGCCCTTTTGTGGCTTCTCTGGAGGAGAAAACATCAAGAAGGGACAATTACGTCCAATTGCTCCAGCCCGCGTTGGCCGGGTTGGGCCCATGGGCAATGTTGCTGAGCTGGCAGTGAGCAGCAGGTCGTGTCACTGCTTGCTCTTCGCTGCCCTCAGTTTTAACTTGTTCAATCCTCATCGCCGCGAGCAAAATGAGAGGGTTTTGCGGGCACGGCGCGCACCAGAGCTGCACTGCCTCTGCCCAGCCCCACTGAGGCTGGTCCACTTCTTCATGATTGCCACCGTTCCATTTCTGTAGCTCCAGATTTCCAGTTTGAATGTCTTCAGCCCAAACCTGCAGCCGTGTGACATCATTCTGCCTCTGCCGGTTGGGAGAGGCTCCAATACTGCAAAATGTATCTTGCAATACTTAGGGGCCTCAATATCGGCACCTTTGAACTTTCTGTCGCATTAGCCGAGCAGATTGACTTTCTAACCTCTCACTCAAGACCAGCTTTCCCCCTTTATCAGAGCTCTTCCCTGAAGCATTAGTAGCTTTTCAACTTTCTTTCTGAAGTGAGAACCCCAGGCATGGATGCGTTTTTCCAGCAGCAAGTAGTGAAGGGGCTGTTCTCCCTCTTGGCACCCCACATGTATCCACGTCCCAGGACCCTCTTTGCTCTCTGGACTTCAGCAACAGGAGCTCGGGGGACACCACCAATCACCAGCCAGGCCCATGTCTAGTGGTTCAGTAGAAATTAAACACTATTGTATTAGGTCTTGCTGGGAGTTAAGGCAACCCACCACAACTATTTAGTTTTGATGGGTCTGGGGCTATGTTTTTTTCTGGTGATGATGTTCAAAGAAACAGTCCTCCAATCTGTAGATATTACCTCTATTCCTTAGTTGTTGATCCTGACTTTGAACTGAGCCACATTAAAATAAAAACCTCCTACTGACTTCAGTGGGAGGAGAGCCCAGCTGACACGTTTTCATCCGACAATGCCGTGGTAGGTTTGGCGATGCTGCGTTACATTACTGACCTTAAAGTGTCTGTCTTGGCTTATGGGCAATGATATAGACTGAGTCTAGTCTGTAACTTGATTAATGAGAACATACACTACAGGAAAATGGCTTCAGCATTTGCAAGAAGACAGACAGCCTCAGGCATTTTGTGGCTTTTGACAGCTGGGAGCCATGAATGTCTGTTGTCTTTTTAAAAAAAAAAAAAAAAATCTGTAGAATGAACACATTCAGCAAATGGAAAAAAAAAAAAAAAAAGGAAAGAAAACATTACTCCCAGCTGGGGTGAGAAAAATCAAGTCTATCAGCGAGATTCTCTCAGGGGCTAAAAGGCAGCTTCCTGGGTTTTGATGTTGGTGGGTTCATTCCCTGCATTCCTCCTTTCTTTCTTTAGATAGGTGGTTAAGTTCTTCTGTTTTGGGGGTCTTTGTTCAGGAAAGACATTTGAGCTATGCTGCAGATGGAGAATTTGCAGCCAAATTCCCCCGTGAGCACAGTGCATGGACTGGGGTGCTTGCAGTGAGCAGAACACTCTGTGGCAAGGTGTGAGATTCCCCTTTGAGATCCAGAGGAACCACGGGGGCACAAAGCAGGAATTTGCGAGTACTGACTCAGATTCACTGTGTGGGATGGGAGGATGACTTCTGACTTCCATCAGAAGGAGGGGATCCATGGTATTTGTCCCTCAGCATCGTTGCTAGTGGCTGCCCACACAGCCAGACAGATGTTGCTGCGCCGGTTGCATCAGTTTCCTGGTGTTTGCAGTCAGGAATGCAAGGAAAATAATTTATGGAATGAAAATATAGTTCTGGAGAATATGACACAGCCCATGGTGAAGGTATTGCGCAGGTTGGAGCTGGCCAACAGATCGTGTATTTGGCGTGTCTGCTTTAAAATTAATCATGTGTTTGAGTGATATTCTGATTGGGGATGCTTTCCTGAGTTTGGGACGTAAAATGCAACTTTAGGGAAGATTTCCTTAATCCAACAAATAAATCTGTTGCAGACGTATGAGTGTTTTCTGTTGTTTTTTATGGAGCTCTTTATAGCTTTCAGATGGGACACTCCCAGCTTCCTCCAGAAATTTCACTTGCAGTGAGTTCAACTTTTGGTCAGCACTGAAAATCCATGAAGAATATCAAGATGTTCAGGGCCCCAGATACAAAAGCCAAGAAGGACTAGCGATAGTTAGTAGTGATTACATTTGTTTCCTTTCCATAGGAAAGGATTGATTTCTGTGTTAAAAGGAGTGCATTTCTTACAGAGCAGGCAGCATGACGGATGACCGTATTAATAATATGGGATTTCTTCTCTAAGATGTGGGAATGGGCTAGAGACTCTCCCCCTCCTCTTCCCTTACAAAAGGGGAAACGGAGGCTAATTTGTAAAGATAGACTGCAGTGTGTGATGGCTGGCAGAACACATGACTCCATGCATGGATATTATATTATTAGGTCTCAATAATGGGTCCCTGAGGTGCCTTATGTCCCAGCGTGGGGACAGGTCCCTCCGCTGCTGTGATTTGCTGTGTCTCCCACAGCCGCCGGTTCTGCTGTCAGCCGGACACCCCTCCTGAAGGTCTTTCTAGTGCCTGCCATTGACATTGAAGAGCAGATGCCTGTTTTCTCCGAGGTCTGTGGGACGTGCATGTGGGTTTGAGGGGAGCGATCCCTTGACCCCGACAGCATTTGTAGCAGCGAAGCCTTTGCCGACTGCCCAGCCGTAGTGCAAGAAAAGTGGGGCCAGAGGCTTTGCACCGTGAGCGGGAGGCAGAGGAGAGCTGGCAGGGCTGCGAGTGGGAGGCTGAGACCGTAATTTTCTTCCTCTGATCTGCCTTGCTTGTAAATAGGTATTTCCAGCATGCGAGAGTGGTCTGCACATAGGATACATCAGTTGTATGCTGGTTCCCCCAGGAGCGGGTTCAAAGTAAAGGCAATGCTTCATCAGAAAGCTAATTGAGGAACTGAGTCTGAAGTCTGGTTGCAGAACAACCTGTGTTCTCCATCCTATTTGATTTCAATTTGGCTTGCCTGGAAAACTCAGATCTGTGCATCTGCATGCCAGCTATGTTTGCTTCCCTGTGGCACCACACAGCTTACCACAAATTATCGAGATGATGCTCAAGGCTGCACTTTCTTGTTATCCTTTGGTTGCTCATATTTAATATTTGTAATAACCTGTGTCGTGTTTCCTGCAGTTGTAGCTGTGCGTTTCACCAGCAAAAGCCAATGTTGTTTAAAGGTGAATTTTTTTTTCCATTCTAGGAGGGAGATTTTGCTGCTTATATATCAATATGATGGCTTGCAGTGTTCTGGCAAGCTGGAGAAAGGAGATAAGAATGAAAGAAATGCTACATTTCATGACCCAGTGGCTTATGCTCTGTGTGCTTCACTGTGGACATTTAACAATCACGAGAGAAGGTCTTCTATGCCCCTTAAAATATCCACATCTTTAACGTAAATGAATCAGAACCATTTTTTCATGGTTGGGTCATGCGACTCCAGAGTCAGAGGGGATAACAGTGGGTATATTGTATGTATTGATGAAAAGAGAGAGCCCCGACGCTGGAGCAGACACTTAGTACAGAGAGATATAATAAGGAGACTGCTAACTAGCCTCATGTGTTTTATTTCTGTGTTACACTTGGTTTCTTTTCTGAATGCCCCTGAAATGAGAGGTGACATGTGCAGGTCAGCAGGGTGCTGAGCCCAGGGGTGGGAGCTGGATCCCTTCTCAGCGCTGCAGCTACCTTACTGGGTGCTTTTAGGTACATCTCTTCCCTCTTTTTTCCATCCAAGCTTTTCTCTCTCGCCCAGCCATATCGTAAGTGCTCTGGGGCAGGGATCATCTGTCCCTCTGCAGTTACTCAGTGCCTGGGATCATGGGGTTTTACTCTCCTCTCTGTTATTTCTGTAATATAATCGTTATGGGAGTCCTGACTTATGCAAGCACATGAATCAGGGGGGTGGAGGGGGTTCCGACTGGTGCATCTGCCTAAGGAGAAAGAGGACGTGGCTCGCAGGTGTCCTTCCTTACAGACCCGAGGCTGCCTCCCCTCCCCAAGCCAGGTTCACTGCTTGCTTGGTACGAATGGGCAGGTTGGGTTAGATTTTGATAGCTTCTCCATGTGGTCAGGATCTACCCCTCTGACAGGCTCTGGCAGACATCAGCTTGCCATTTGCACCAGAGACGCTGTCTCAGTACTCAGTGCTACGGAGCCAACGCAGAATTGCAGTGGAGGGAAGGAGCCCACGAGCCCCATTGCTCCTGGGTGGAGGTGACACTTGCAGGACTTCTGCCCCAACCACAGCATGGCCCTTTTGCCTGACCAGGGAGATGCCATAAGGAATGGAAATAAGAGTAATAAAAATAGGAAATTCAGACAAATGCCATTCTTGGAGGAGTGAGTAGTGGACCCCACTGGTTTAGACAAGGAGGTTGCTGCCTTGCTTTGTATCCCATCCCACACCCTAAAGGGCTGCTGATCTCTTGCAGTTCCCTGTGTGGCTTTCTGGGCTTTCAGGAGCTTGCTATGTCCCTTAAGAAGAGCAAAGCATTTTTGCTCAAGGTCATGCTTTCAGTGCGACAGCAGGAGAAGCTGTGTAAATGAAAGGTTTGCATAAAAAATGGGAAAGGTAGAGCCAGCCTGGAAAGGACTTTTTTGTCCTGGGCAGCTCGCTTGCATATCACAAAGGAGACTTGTCTGTGCCTGTGGTGATGAGTGTGGCAGGGCCAAATCCATGGGACATCTGGGGCCAGCTCTTTATGCCAGTGATAGGTAAGAGTCTCTGAAGTATGCTGATGGTATTATGAAGCTGCGTGTGAATTTTCATTATGCCCTCCATGGATTTCATGCTATCAGTGTGCATGGCTGAGATGCACGTGCAGCCCTCCAGCATACTGATGAGCCCATGACATTAGTATTCAGCGCCAAAAGCCGGAGCTGTTAGACGAGGAATAATAGTGTGAAGGGGAGAACTGATAAATGATTAGGCTGTATTACAATATTGGCAGTGCTGACCCAGCTCCCTCGCAAAGGAGATTTACCAAGTACCAATTTAGAGCCTTAGCACTGTAAATAAGTGACTGTGGAAGATACGTGTGTTTTGGGTGCGGGGTTTGTCACTGGGGAATTTGCAGAGAGGGGAACGAATGATTGACAAGGGGCTAGAAAAATCACCAAGTCACAGGTTCCTCTGTGTGTCTGCATGCACATGGTTTCTATTAGCAGGGCATGCAAGCACCCACCCCTACTCGGCACAGTACTTGGCACAAAGTTAACTTAAAATTAGGCTCAGGTTTAGGTGCTTTTGTTGAACTGGGCCCTAACTACATGATCACATGTAGCACTTTGGGCTAAGAGTGCAAGGGGACTGCTGGCAGCTTGATGCGTTCCAGATGTTTCAACTGGAGGTGAAATTGCCCCTTTGCCCTCTGAATTTGGGTTAAATCGCTGGGGTCGGGATTGCCCAAGGTGTTTGATATAGGGGCAGGTGCAGCATACAGACTGAAGGTTACTGTGCAGGAGTGCCCTGCAGCTGTGGGAGCCACAAACAGAATTCATGGGTAAATTAATTTAAACAGGTGAACGACTTTGCTCTGGCGTGTTTTCTTTAACCTTCGCTGCAGTCAATGGTTTATCTAGACCTGTGGATAAACAAAAGAAAAGCCCAGAGCCTAAACCAATGTGATGATTTTTGTCTAGTTTTCAAACAGAGCTGATTTATAGTGGGCACAAAAATATGAGTGGTTATGCTTTTTAAAAATAAATTAAAGACAACATTTGGAATGAATGGTGCACATGACCTAGCCAACTTTTTCTGAGCACTTGTTATGAGAACAATAGTGAGGAACAGCCTCTGTTTTTATGATTAGCTGAAAATGGTTGCGAATGTTTCCTTGACACCAGAGGCAAACGTGAAGCATCATGAATTAATATTTGCAAGGTGGCATTTTGAGGTCTCTGAGCTCAGCAGACCCGTAATAAAACAAGAGGCAGTGATCATTACTTTTGTTTGCAAAGCTCAGGGTAGGTAGTGGCTGGGGAGCAATCTCTAAAATTATCTAGTTGCAGTAGATGTAATTGGGGAGCAGGCAGGGGGTTTCCAATAGACTGGATTCACGCCCTCTTGGTGAAGCAGGAGATAGAGAGAGACTCACCAGTGATATCTATCACATGCAGCAGACATCTTTGACAGTGATCTGCACTGCGGCAATTTTCCCTTGGCCAGGCGATTATTTCTTGTCAGCTCCAGCTGTTACCTGGAGGACCCCAGTTATCAATTACTTGAGGGCGTTCTCCCCAGCATCGATTATTTTATTTAGCTCCCTGACAAATCATTCATGTAGACCATCTGAGCCTCGGAGACCAACCTCTAGTGGGTGTTACTGAGCCGTGGCCAACACCAAGTCATGTACCACGGCTTCCCAAGAGGCAGGAGATTCCCGTGGGTCACCTTCCCCCTTGTGAGGGTTCTGGAAGGAGCCCTCACCCCCCTGCCCACTGCAGGATGCTCCCGGCCGCCTCGTCTGTCCCTGTTTTCAGAGCCACCGTGCGAGTGCCAGGCGGGAGGAGGAGAATGTGACTGTCCCACCGCCCCAAACAGATGGTGTGGCAGAGCTCTGCCCCGGCCTCCGACAGCAAACACCAGGCCTCATTGTTTCCAGGGCCCCGAGAAAATAGATGGGTGACACACAGGCAGCTGCAGAAAATGTTATCCAGACTGTGCTTGTGCAATGGATTAAAAAAGAAAGAAAGAAAGGAAAAAAAAAAAAAAAAAGACTAGTTATTCATTTCTGTTTAATGATGAACAGTTCCTGCGGGGAGCACTGAGCCAGCAGAGGAGACGGTCTGGAAGCAGTAGATGCACATTGCAAGCAAGATCTCTTGGTTCGCCTTATTTTTAACCCAGGGTCCGCAGGAGCTCAGCACCTCCCTGTTCAGCGCTGCCTGCTCCTAATCAGTGTTCTTGGGCATAAAGGCAGAAAAAAGGACCAATGCCACCAGGTGAACCCATTCCCACCTCATCCTTGCAGAGGAGCTGCGAGCAAGGAGCTTGTTGATCTGTAAGCGTGAAACACGATGACTTTTTGAGCAATGCCACCACCCACAGCCCTTGTGTGCAGCTTCAGTTGAAGCAATTGGAGGAGACACGAGGCTGGTGCTGAGCACAGCCGCTTGGTACCCACCTCCTCTTAGGCCATCAGGGTGGCAAACACCAGATCTTCAAACTATTTAAACCACCCTGCCTTGTTGTGGATGCGGTGGGTTTGGGGATGATGGTACAAACGGCTCTGCCCACATGATGGATGCAGAATAAGTCAGTGCCTGGGACCAGGTCCAAGGAGCAGACACCTGAAAGCGGCAAGTCTAGATGGGAGGATTTCCAGTTTGCTTCAGATACTGCAGTCAGCTCGTGTGCATTTGGCTCCTTCTCAGTACAATACAGCCCTTCAGAGCAGAGCGAAAAGATCCAACAGAGTGAAAATCTTTGAAACAGGGGAAAAAGAGCAAAAACACAGCCTAGGGAGCCTGCATGAAAAAAAACAAACAGAAGGCAGGAGGAAATGGGAAACAGTGGACAGTATGTTACACAACATACAAGCCAACAAGCAATATCTGCAGGTCATCCATTCCTCTGAGCCTTGGAAAGGACATAGGCCCTTGGGTTAAATTACAGCAGTCCCTCTCCCCCAGCCTCTATTATTTTGCCTCCAAATGCCCAGCAACAACAGTGACAAAAAAGTTTGCAAAGTCTGACAAAAATTTTGATTTCCCAAAGTTTTGCCAAACCTTGTTTCAAGTGTAAAGTGCTCTGGCTGTTCCTCCTCAGCTCAGCACTACCTTCCAGCTGCTCCATCCCTCCCTGCTCCGACGGAGAGGTAGAAATGTTCGGTATTAACCAGCACGCCGCCAGCCCTTCAAAGCCGTCTTCCTAGCTGTGCCCCTCGATTATTATTTTTATTCCTTTTCCTCAATGTGTTGCCTTTAAAGTGAGATTTTCTTTGGTTTGTAATATTTCACACTTAATATTTCCTTTGGGGCTGGAGGGCTGTGGAAAGGGAGCAGTGGGGAGTGCTGACAGCAGTCTCTGAAGGGTTGTTGTCAGCCTTTTTGGGCAGCCATGCAGCATGCAGCGAGTGCATCGGGCTCCCACCCTGGCACAGGGATGTGGCATGGAGCAGATTCAGCTCCTTTGGACATTCTTCATTTTGCAGATGACAGACTAAATTGTCTACAGTGAAGCAATTATCTTAATAAAGATAATTTCAGCTTCGCTGGGGTGATTGAAAAGAGGTCACAGAAAACAAGAATGTTTAGCGGTGACTAATCTTTGCAGTTCATATTTATTTACTCACTGAGCATCGAGATGGGAGTTGCAAAGCGGAAAGCTCTGAGATGCTGTGGGTAAATCAGGGGAATAAACAGATATCCTCCCTGCTTTGAATTGAAGCTGATTATCCAGCTTGTTGCTATGTCTGCTCCCCCTGCAGCTTTTTTCTTATTTTCTTTTTCTTTTTTTTTTCCTTGGGATTTTGCTGACAGAGGAAACTACTGTCAGGCCACCTTGGATTTCATACAGCCACGCTGGCTTGTGCAGCAGTAATACAGATGGAGAGGACAGTTTTGCTGCTGCACCGAGTGGGCTGGCCGGGTTTGGCAGCGCTGGAGATCTAATGAGACACTCTCAGCATAATCCCAGACCTAATGAAAGGCAGATGATCTGCCTCAGAGTGTGTAGTCTTTGATGCTAACGAGGCCAGGTATTAGGAGCTGTTGTACGGCGTGAGGCACTGCTGCAGCGATCTCCTGGTTTGCTGCCGTCACTGCGTTTTGGGTTCATTTCTGCCAAGGACACCGCTGTGTGTCCTGCAGAAGGTGAAGAGCTTCATGAAAGCTTCTTGTCAGCTTTCCCCATGACCTGCTTGGATTTAGCCCAATTCCTTCTCCTTAGAAGGACACGAGGTGGAGAGAGAAGTATCTACCTCCTGCATTCCTGCTGCAGCAGACATGAAGAACAGGAGACAGGTCTAGAGGCAGGGTCCTGCCTGCTCCCAGCCAAGCCTGAAGTTCCTCAGATGCATACAGAGAAGTGAAGATGTGACTTAAAAGGGAGTGACAAATGTACAACACTGAGGTCTTCAATGGCATCTGCCAGGCTTGTTCTTTCTTTCCTGTTCTTGGTATCACGGTAGTGTTCAAAGCCCAGACCTGGGAGATGATGTGTCCTGCATTGCTCAGACAAATTAGACCAACAGTCTGCCCCAAAGAGCCTACATCTTGCCTCGGATAGAGGAGCTGCTCATGTATGCAAGGCTTTTTGGACATGGGACACCAAAGGGGAAGAAACTTCTTCAAATTATGCAGGCAGCTACGTGAGTAATGAACCTAAAGTCTGCTCAACAGCCTGGCATCCCTTACTGTAACAGCCTGCAAATCATTATTGGTATTTTTAGGTCCCTGATGAATCTAACGACCTGGCTGGGGTGCCTAAGTCACTACTGAAAATGGGAATTTGGTTTTTTTAGTCACACCAACAAGATTCATTTTACCTAACCTACTCAGGTAACGGCCAAGCATTTAGCTGAAGCAACTTTTCAGAGCTGACTGTGTGGCTGGTGGAGAGGGACATATAGCTAGAAGGTGATTTTCCTCTTTCCAGGATGGGTGCCCAGGTTAGGATAGACACATTGTCTGCTAGAGAGGCTTGTCTCTGCCCTTTGATTATTTAGGAGCCTTGAAGACTTCAGTCATCTCTAAGTTGGGTGTCTAGTGTAAGGCACGCAGCTTGTAGGTGGATAAAATTAGATAAAATGAATCTTCCACATAGACACTGCTACAAGTTTTACCCTGTGTTTTTAAATAGTTTTGTATAAATAACACTGGGGAATGACACAGCCCAGGTCTGCAAGGCATTAGCGCTCTCCGGCATGCTGTACATTTCACACTGAATGCTGTTAGCAGCAGAGAAAAGGCCAAGCCAGACCTTCAGATCTAAGCATGCTCAAGTTTTGGAAAAATCTGGAACTGGAGGAGGATCTGAAGTTTCCTTCTGGCCCCCATCTTTACAAGGAGCCAAACCACCCTGTCCAGCGTTGCTGAGCCTTCCAATAGTTCCCTAATTATTTCAATTCAGCTGCTGCAGCCCTGGTTCCACCTTGGCTCCGGACAAGCTCCAGATGAGTCATTCTGATCTCTTGCTGCTCTGTGAACATGCAACACAGAGCAGTTGTCCAGGGCTTTCCTAGACCTTAGCTTCTGTAGGCTCTGTAGAGCCACCTTGGATTAAACACAGAACTATGTGGCCTTGGGTATAGATCTGGATTGCGTTTACAAAATGGACATCGTGCAAAATGTCCATAGAAAGATACAAGCCAGCAGAACGGCTCTAGCAACGTTGGCATCTTCTGTGGGAGACACTGCATGTAGGGAATGGCCACCTGATCAGATGCTGCTGCTTTGCTATGCCTTCACTAGTCACCACCCTTCAGGGCATGCTTCACCTGTCCCACACACAAGTAAAACACTTACATTTAATCTGCTGTCATGAATTCATTGTACTTTGCAGGCAGGGGACACTAAGAGCGCATGATCACTACCAGCGCTTGCCCGCGGGGCAGTATCGTCTGTGGCTGCTCCTGCTGAGCCAGCAGAGCTCACCTTACCTATGCCCTTGGAGGATCCAAGTGCTGCCCACTTTATCCCCAACTATTTGTATGTACCATGAACCCTGGGGACAGTGCATGGAAATTTTCACCTGGAAACCCACATGCCAAACCTGGTAAGCAGCATCTCTCATGCAGGTTTTTCTGCTGGTGTCTCCACTCTTTCCGTGGGCTCGGTTTTGCACCACTATGAAAATCTTTCTTTCCCCGTTTTTCCCAGTGTTACTTTCAGCTTTTCGGTTTGCTTAGCTGCTGCGAGGGGTCTTGCCCCACAAACCATGAGAGATTGCAGAAGCCCTGAGTGTTGCTTGTGGCTGAGCCATCCCATGTGGCAAGACAACAATGCAAAAGTGCAGGTGGTTTTGCATTTTGTATTGGTATTAGTAAATCCTGGCTGGGGAATCTCATATTTTTTCCAGGTACTACAGGCTGACAGGAGGTGGGAAAGGCCTGGAGGGGAGGAAAAAATGTGAGTGCCTACTTGTGAAAGGTCTGCAAGGATTGAGGGGGGAATAGCCGGGGAAGGCGAGTGGCTGTGGTGCAGCTGGAGTCTGCCCAGGTGAGGAGACAGGACAGGTTTGCTAATTTATTGGGGTCTGAGTGCAAGGTTTGCAACACTGGTGCAGTGCCATAGGCAAGAAACCTCACAGCCCTGGGCTGCTGTGCTGGCAGGTGTGTCAGATAACACCTACACACATAAATGCACACTCACGCACACATACGTACACTTCTTCAGCAAGGCTGTGCGGCTCATTTGAGCTCTAGTGTAGGAGCACAGAGGATTTCCCTTTTTAGAGTCATGGGGTAAAGGACTTTATGGCATAACATGACTGTCCCAAGAAGTAGAGGAGATAACATAAGAGTGAATTTGCCATCTGTCCCTGGAATTATGAAATACAGCCGTAACTGTGCCTGTAACTTTAGACAGCTCAAATAGACCAAGGAAATTACAATGTGCTTCCACATGCTTTAAATCTAGGGCTGGTCCTGTGTTTCTCTGTGTGTAACCAGGCTTGAATCCTTCTTGTTGCTGTTTTCCTTTAATTTAATATTTCTTGCAATAGGACTGTTCCTCTTAATGTGCCTAATGTAAAACACGCTCGTTTGCTGACTGTGGCAGAAGTCTCTGGCTCAGGCTACCCTGCACGTCGCCGTGGAGTCTGATGCTGGGGAGGGTAATGACTCTGGGAAGTTTGACACTGAAACGACATACTGGGAGTATTTACTGGGCAGGGTAAGGGAGATGAATTATTTGGTTGTAAGTGATTAGATCTGGGCTGGCTCAAAACACAAAATAATGCTTGCTATTAGACTGGATGCTGGAGGATGCTAATTTTTAGGGAACAAAAGTGGATCCTTTCCTAGATGGCTGCATTTGCAGACCATATTTGTGTTCCCTTTCAAAAAAGTCAAAGCAAGTCTGCCCTGTGCTGAAGGCCCAGGCCAGTGACTCTCCCAAACACAGGCTCGCAATCCCAAGTGGGATTTGTAGAATGTACAAGGGAGCACAACAGGGTCCCACTGGCAGGAGGGGGGCTCCCCCCTGGAAGCGGGTTGCAAGCTGGAGGCCGGGTCCCCAGGGCAGAGGTTGGCCCTGGGAAGGGCGAGCAGCGTTTCCAGACGGGGTGGAATGAACTCATCCATCATTGTCATTTTTTTAATTGTTTTCCGTGTTGCACTGCTGATTTTTTAATAGGGCATGATCCGAAACATGCTGCTTTGCTGTGGGTGGCATGTGTCCCTGGTCCCCGAGTGTCTCCGTGCAGACTGATGGGGGGGGGGACGGTCTGGGGACAGGCTGCCTTGTAAGGCCATGTCAGAAATCTCCACCCCTCACTAGTGCTGAGAGGGAGAAATGTCCCCTGTTCCTGATGAGCAATGAATTGCAATGAAGGGACATGTCCCCTTAGGCTGTGGTTTCACAACTACGTTAACACTCTCGTAAAGATCGTCTTTCCAGGTGCTCACTTCTGACCCTTTTGTCATGCGTTGTGGAGATCATCCAGGTGACAAAACCCCTCTTAATTTTTTTTTTTTTTCTCCTAAGTGAAGCTTTCCCCCCAGACCACATCCATTCCCTGAGCAGAACTGCATGACCAGATGCCCTGCAGTGGGCAGAGCTAGTGGGCAGGGGATGGGGCACTCAGCTGAAGCAACCCTGCCACTGCATGTGAGACCACAGCTTCAATGCCCTTCTTTCCTTCCGATCTATAGCAGAGCTGGGTGATTCTTAGCCATCCCTGTACAGAGCTTGGAGGTCTCCAGGGCTTGGATTTGCAATCAGTGGAGCTGGATGCAGCCATGATCTGAATGACGAGAGTTCTGCATGACTGCGTGGACACCTGCAGCATCCCACCAAAACAAAGGTGAGCTTAAGATTCACACAAGACTTTCGGTTAACACGGCACCTTTTTACTTCCCTTTGTTTTTGGACTTCTGAGGTTCAGGTTTTCTGATTTTCTTTCCAACAATGTGCTTCTCTTGACAACTCATATAACTCTAGGATTCAGAGATTTAGGATACGCACTGAATCCCTCTCCCTGCCCAAACTGGGTCTGACGAGGCAAGACAGCGACTGGCAAGGACAGGACACAAGCAGAAATCCCCAGCCTCAGAGGTACCGCTGAGGCTGATTCACTTTGCAGCCAGGGCGGGAGACGGTAAGAACGCATTTGCCCAGTGGGTCCCCTTCTTTACGCTTTATCAGAGTGGCTGCCATCAGCCAAAACACACACAGGGATTTCCAGGGACTAATCAACGCTTCGCAATCCCCTCAGCTCCGTAGCCAGCACAACGTGTGCCGCTGGCAGGCTGGGATGCGCAGCGGGTGTATTTGTGTGTGTCCCAGCCCCGGCAGGCAGCTGACTTCAAAGAACCCATGAAGCTTATGCAGGTCAGCAAGGAGCCAACGTGCTGCTATCCCAGCACGCTCTTCTTAGGGGAACTGATACCCTGTTAATTATATCCTCGTCTTGTCAGCCTGTCTCTGCTCCCACACCCTTCCCCTCCTGCCAGGCATTTCCGATCGGCAAGGAGACTCGGTCCTTTGCTCCTTGCTCATCAAGTCTTCACCTCCTTGTTAACTGCCCGACAGCTTGTCTCTTTTCTCCCTAGCTCCTTGTCCCTTTGCTGTCTGTCTGTCTGTCTCTGGTGGCCTCGGAGGTCTCCTCTCCTCTCTGGGAGGTACCCGGTGGGTGTCGGGGTGCCGCTGCCCTGCGTGCAGACCTGGTGTGCAGCGTGCGGCCGCTCTCTCCTGCTTAATCCCACTTTGGTCCTACTGCTGAAGGTTGTGATTGAAGAAAGATTGGCCAGAGAAGCTTTAATTTTGCTTAGATCATATAACTGCAGGGAAGTTTTTGAGCACGTAAGCCTTTCCTTAGGTCTAAAACAGAAACACTGACCTCTGAGCTGTGTAGCGGGTTGTGGAGGCCACTGGATTTCACTTTATGTGATGGGAAAAGATTGGGGCTGGGAGCTGTGCGGGGAGCAGGTCCTGGAGCAATTGCACACCAACACGGTCTTCCACCTGCGCAGCTGGGAACGGCAGAGCGGGTGTCCCCGTGTCCCTTGTCTCCAGCAGTATCTGCAAGCCAGAGAGCGCCCGGCACCCCCCGAGCAGTCAGAAGAAATACCAACACAGATGCGCAGGGACCAACGTGCTCTGACGGGAAGATCCGCCTGACCTGAGGCGTTTGAGGCTCGTCGGTAGAGCCCTGGAAGCTGTGCTGCTGGCTTTGGTGGCTTGTTGGATGGTGCTTCAGCCCCGGGGACCGAAATGTCCCCCAAATGTGCCCTTATCTGGTGCAGCAGGAGTAAAGAGAAAGCAAGCTGCTATCTTTCTGATCCCTGCTGGGATGACTCCCCTTGTTTTTGGCTTTGATATTCTCATGCTGGAACAGCCCTGGCTTCTCTGGGCCTGCTTTTTGCACAGCCTGGCTGAGACTTAAGCCCTGCGTTTCCCAGAAAGGGTTGGGGAATCTTATCAATCCGCTATTATTATTTTCTTTTTCCTTCCCCTTTGAATTCCAGTCAGCTGCTGACTGTGAAAACACAAGAGGCTCAAATCAGTCAGCCCTCGGCATATTCAAATTGGCACCAGTTTGTTTGTTTTGGGGCTAAAGCCAGAGTGAGAAAGCCGCGGCTTTGAGATGCTATTGGAATCACCTGGGAAAATACACACGCCTTTCATCTCGCCTCGGTCTCCCGTGGTCAGGAGGGCTCTCTGTCCCCAGCTGAGCTCCCAGCCCCCTTCTCCTTTTTATCAGCAGCGGGACCCTCGCTGTGGCTGGGGACAGGCACTTAGCGGTGGCCATACGACATGGAGTGAAAGTCCCGAGGGAACAGATGTTTCTCTTTCAAGGAGCGTGGGGGCGTTGGACAAGGTATCAAATACCTTTCAGGCTTTCAAAATAGTTGCTGGAAGCTGCTTCTCTTGATCACCGTGGTGAGCTGCCGGTAACACCTAACCCCTGGCAATGCTCCAAAAGAGGGACCTGAATGCTGTAATGCAGGGTCTTTTCGTTAATTTTTTTTTTTTTTCCCCTGCAGAAATGACATGTCCACAGACACAGAGGTGCTGGGTAGAGCTCCTCAGGCACTTCTTTTTTAGGCTCGTGAAAATTTTCATGCGTCCTTCTGAGCCCAGAAAAACAGTAATTCTCTCCCCCTTGTAAGAACTGAGAGCTGAACCCCCCACAGTGGAAATAGCTCCACTATCCCTGCACACCAGCCCCAGTGTCACCACTGTTTGATTTTCTTCCACCCCCCCAGGTCCCTCGCTAGAAGATGGTGGGAACAATTATTTGCATGAAGCTTAGGGGATCACATCAGCCATTTCTAGCTCAATGCTGTCTTTTCTGCATACAGCAACAAATGCTTCTCCTGCTCCCCCAAGTCCTCAGCTTTTTCAGATTCCTTCACCTTCTTTCACCTTTTTCCTCTTTTTCCTTTGTTTCATTCAGGATTGTATCAGTTTTCAGGACACAGATCTGCTGCAGACCAGGGATTTGCCCTCACTGGATCCTTATAGCCTGCATATACCACTGTTACCAAGTGATTGCTACAAGTTCAGTCCAGCAGCCCCAGATTCAAAAAAGGAGGTTTCAGCTGGAGAGCAACATCCCAGGTTCTCCCTCTACACATTTATCAAATTGAAGGATGAAATGTTTATACAAACCTCGCTGCCCAGCTGCAAGCTCGGCTCTTTCATCTGCAGCTCTGGAGTTGCAGCCTGGAAGGTGCGATCCCGCAGGATGCTGGGCAGCTCCCAGCGGCGATGCTCCGGCAGTGCTGTCAGCAATCCGTGGCTCCTTACCTTCAAAGGCACCATCACTTGAGCTGCGAAACAGGGAGCTGGATCTGACCATGGGTTTTGAACATCTCGGAAATGAGGGTGTTTGTCAGCAGGTTCTGGGCTGCGTTTCCAGTTAAGGAGATTGGTCCCCAGGTTCTGCTTCTCCCACTTAGCCAAAATCTGTTTACAGGTAACTTGTTTTCTTGCCACTTTTTTCATCATTCCTGATCCTGTTCCCTACAGGATTAAAGAATTTGACACTGGCCAGTCAAAATGCCTGGTACAAGTGTCTCATAATTTTCACGTATGACTGAGACCAAAATGTGTTTAATCTGTTTGCTGGCAACTGGATTTAGGATTTCTTTGCTTTGCTTTGCTTATTATCTTCCTTCTGCATTAACGCCAGTGGAAGTGCTTGCAAACGCCATTGCGTAGACAGTCAGATTTTGCTGTGTGAGTCACTCACAGTTTAAGGACTGGTATTTACCCTGCAGCAGATAGCAGTATTGCCAGCCTTCCCACCCAGCCATGGAGCACACTGACTGGTGCTGGTGCTCTGGGCTGGCTTTAGAAAAACAGAGCTGTGGGCTAACCCAGCAGGTCTGGATGGGAAGGTGCAGGATTTGGCCGTGGTGTTTAGCAGGTGCCTGTAGAGCAGTACAGCTTTTAGCTGGAGATCCATTTGGTTTCAAAACACTTGTCTGAGGAAGAAGGCTAAGAGGACAGATGTACTGAAAGAATGAGCCTCAGAGATGCATTTGGAGTCATCTTCATCTGGTTGAAAACTATGTTTCACAGTAATTTAGCCCACATGGGTCAGCGCCTTGGTGGAGGCGTTCAGATCTCTTGCAGGCACATACAGAGCCCTGGTGGCAGTGGAAGCAGTCCCTTGTGCCATGCTGTGGGATAGGGTCCCCGACCCAGGTGCTGTGACACTGCAGGGCTGCAGACAGAACCAGCAAAGCTCTCTTCTGGACGCAGGTAGTTGTGAGAGCAGTAGCCCATCCCAGAGAGGGGCTGGGGTGCCCTTGGGCTCCCCATCCCAGCAGCTCCCTCCTTTTCCCATAGTGACCCTGCATCTCCCATCCCAGCTGCTCTGGTTGGGAGTGTTGGATGGGCTCCTGCTTGGAGCACGCTGCCTTTTTATTCAGGTGAATCTACAGAGGAAATCCAGCAGTCTTGAATTTCCTCACCCTGCTCAGGGATGCTTTTCCCTTCCCCACTGCCTTTAGCCCAAACCAGTGCTTGAAGTGCTTGTTTTGGGAAAGCACAGGGCATAAAGCATACAAACAACTACCTGCAGCTGCAGGGAAGGTCATAAAAAAGGGGATTACACCCTTTCCACACAGCAGCCTGCTTCCTCCCTCTATGGGCTGCAAAGCCCTCCAAGGAGGCTGCAAAGACACATATGTATTCCTGGGAAAGTGAAGGCATGTTAAATTAACATGGAAACTCAAAAGCAAGGCTGGCTCTTGCTGGTGGAGCTGGGCTGGGAAGCAGCAGCCGTGTTATGTGCTTCTGCAGGACTGGCTGAGCAGGGTCGAGGTGAGCTGGCAGGAGCAGGTTGCTTGCTTGGATACAAAGCTCTGCAGAGGATCTGAGAGTGCTGACCTGATCATGGTCTGGGTGTAAAAGGTCATGAATGGACCCACATCTAGCTCATACAATTGCTATAAAAGCTCAACGTTTTAAAAGTATTGAGCTATGCATTTTAGATTCCCTTTATTTTACCATCTTTGGGTTTTCAGGCTTTGGTTCCCAAATTTATAGGTACAGAGCAAGCTGAGGTACAAAGCAGAATGATTTAAAGGTAAAAACCCAAGCAAGTGGATTACATTTTGGCGCTGTTTCATTGGTCTGTAATGCAACAAACCCTGTCTTTTAAGCAACATTTGCTTTCGGTTGCCACAAGAAAAACCTAGCTCGGGGTGAAGACCAATTTGGAGATGATCTGAGATCTCTCTATCTTATGCACTATCATCACAGCCCTTGTAGTAGAGGTGAAATGCCTCCCAAGGACTCCCAGTGCATGGCAAGGCTGCTGTCCCCAGGAAAGGGTGAGGAACTGGGTGCTGACAGGGGGACTTGCCCCAGACCACCAAATAAATGCATAAACAAATCTGATGGGGCCTTTCACTTGGGGAGCAGAAACCCCATGTTTGCAATATAACCCAGTGCCACCCAGTTGGGAAAATGGTCTGTCAGGAGAAAATGGCCCAGAGTTTCTGCTCATGTCCAGCCTTTGGTGGTGGATTATTTTCCTGTGCAGGAGAAACGATTGACTGTGAGCTTTTTGAGAGCAAGGACCTGTCAGGATCTCCAGACTCCAAGGTGGGAGTGTGGCACAGGGCGCTGGGCTCTCTTTGAGATCTGCAACATGCACTCTGTAGCAAAGTTTAAAATGCCTTTTCACCATCACCTGCAGCTTTTTCTTCTATCAGATTTTGCTCCTTGTCTGAGAGAGTCTCTGAACCACACCAAGGCACCATGATGATGTAGTGGTAACTACATGGTTGTGTTAAATCTGTGTTTTTTATAATGGTATTTGTTCCTCTAGCAGTTCATCCCTGAATTCAAACCAGGCAAGGCTTTCTCTGCATAATAACTACACATGACTGGCGGCCTCTGTTCAACAATTTATTTGCTCCTGGTGGGGCAATAGGGCACATGGCTGGTACAAGAAATGCTACCTTTGGGCAATACTTTGAAGCAGAGCTGTAGGAATGATTTTACAGCAAATTCCCTATTTTGTAGTCAGTTTGCTGCATTTTTTTGCCTTCCCTGGTAATTACCAGATCCCTGTGTCATCATATCTGTTTCAGTGGTTTTCGAAGCAGTCGTGCCTTCTTCTCCAGTTAATGGCAGAGAAGTGTTCTCTTAGACATGGCCAATTCTAGAGGAAGAGCTCATTTTTTTTTTGCCAAGGAGCTGTGCCTCCTCATCCACATGTCAAAGGCACTCAGTGGCTCGCAGACCAAACACCATTACACAGGCATTACTGCCCTTTGTGCCACTGAGGGACTTTGCAGGGGGCTTATCCCAGCCACTCTGCCTGGTGTGCAATTGACCCCGCTAATGCAGGGCAAGATTAAGGGTCTCAAAGCCTGCCTCAAGTCCTTGAAGAGCTCTCTGAATTCCCATCCTGTCCGCAGGGTGCTGCTGGCTCCCTACGAAATGCCCAGTCCCACGTAGCTTTTTGTTGTCCCCAGGCCCCACTGACAGCATCCTAACTATGCCCTGTGCAAGTGAGTTTGCTGCTGGTGAGCTTGCTTGGAGGGAAAAAGCCCTTCAGGATAAGACTTGTGCTTCCCACCAGCCTCTTCCGGAAATCAGTACGAAGCAAAAAAGACAGTGGGATGATCCAGCCGGTCTTTCATCCCTAACGAGAGGCTCCTAATGAGAGCCTCCTCCTTCTGCCATGGAGCTGTGCCATTGTCCCTCTCTATATTGTTGCAGTAAAGCAAAGGAGGAGGAGGGAAAGGATCATTTAGCACGTGAAAGGCACCTCTTGTATGGGGCTACATGCATGGCACAGTTCAGCTGGGGTGAGCAACCGGCTCCTGCCAAGCCGTGATGTATGAGGCAGAAAGGTCAAAAGTTCTCCTTTACAATTGGCAAGAAAGGAGAAGGCAGGCGATGGTCACTTAATTTGTGGGTTTTTCCCTCTACTTGTCAAGAGGAGTTTGGGCTGCTGTGATGGATGAGTCATCAATTAAAGTCGGACGCTTGGTCTTTTGTCTTGGTTCCTAAAGGACCCAATTCAAGCCCCGGCCAAGTCGATGGGAGTCCATCCACTGATGCCAGCAGGTCCTGGATTGGGACTACGAAGGCTGCAGAGCAAGTGGGTTGAACAGCCTGCCTTTCTGCGTGCTCAGTGTTGTGCTTCTCGGTTCCCCAGTTGCTGCTGTTATCAGGCAGAACCTTTCCAGAACTGAGCCTTGCTAACATTTGCCACTGATTCCTTACATTTCCTTTCCTGGTCCCTCTCCACGCAGCTACTCTGATGTGCAGCAGGAGCAAGCAGCAAGCTGTGTAATGCAGCAGCTCCTCGCTCACGCCTTCCTGCTTCTCTGACCACATATACTGTTAATATTTCCTCTAAGGCACTCAACTCCCATGATAACACTGCTTTATCAACAAAAAGCCTTTAAACATTTTGCTGGGGAAAGGAACATTTCCACAGTTTTATTGCAGCATATATGGCCCCTAATGGTTTGATCCTGTGGGACCTGCTTTGCAACTGGTTCCTACAGTCCTACACAAGCGCAGGCTGTCTGGCACCCCCCTTCATTGGGATGTATTGTCCCATGGTATTCATTGCACACACTGGCCTAGGAAAACTAAGTCAGATCTATGGACATGAAGACTCAGTTTGGACATGAAGTCAGTGCTGACAGCGAGGGATGGCTCAGCATCTCTGCTCATGCCTGGCAGGGAGTCCTTGCTCTTAGGTGCTTCTAACGGTTTCTTTCCATGTGGGAATGAGACCTCAGTGTGTGCACCAGACAATTCCTCCTCCTGTGGCCCAGTGCCCAGGTATGCAAGCTGGAGAGACGCTCCAATGTGCTCTGCCCTCTGACCAGATCTGTGTAATGTGGGACCTGGAACCACAAATGTGTGGAGGTCACCACCTCCACAGCCTGGACTTATCTTCACTCGAGGCCTGGGCCAGGCACAGACTTTCTGAGTTTAGTATAGAGGAAAGAAGAGATAACATGAACTTTCTCCTTTGTTCTCCTGTGTCAGCCCCAGCTGGGGTGAACGTGCTTCCAGCCACATAACATGGGCATGGCCAAGTGGTTCCCTCCATGGAAGGGTATAATTAGGAAACTGAACACATTTTCCACCATCACAGGTCTTGGTTGGCCTGAGTAAAAAAATTTCCCTTTAAAATAGTTGCACAGGCTGTTTTCTTTATGTCGCTCAGTCTGTGTGAAGATTGCCTTTCCCCAGTCTGGATGGAGAGGTTGAGGACTATGGGATCTTCCCACAGCACTGCCTGGAAAACCTTCATTGTCTAGTCAAAGTCTGCAGACACTGTCACATGCCTGAGTGCTCACAGACTGGATGGTTTTTATTGGCCTGGGATGAACAGACACTAATCTTGTCTCTGCTACATGTCTTCTTGGAGAGTTACTCCACTCTTTGCTCTTTGCTGTCCCTCATCAGGAGCTGGCATAAAACACTATGAAAACCTGTTTCTTATGGGAGTGGAATAGAAGCTGGTTTTGTATTTTTCAGTCAGCCCTTTTTCTTACAGTGACACTCATGGGGAGGACACAGCTGTGACTTCCACTGAGCAGGTAGTGTGGCATTTTGATTTGCAGTGAGTGAAAGCATTTTGGAACTCACCAATTAAAATGGTTTAGATAATAAGTAAATACATATAATAAATATTAAAAAGAATTGGAAAGTCCGTGGAGACATGTTGCTTCTAAGGCCAAGCTGACATTTGTAGTCCTCATGTCTATGCCATGGTTGTTTCTGGAATACTGCAGCTCCATGAGAATATTCTAATACCAGTAAATGTATGTGCATGCGTATTCTATGTAAGGACCTGGATGGAGTCCCAGAGCTATATTTTCCAGGGTCCTGTTTCTTAACGCCTGGGACCATGTTCAAGAGGTCAGAGGAGCCCAGATCTCCTGATCAGAACATGGCCAGAAGAGTCCTGGAAGACTCTCTAGCCTTGGGGACTGTTCAAGTTATGAGTGTTGTTTTTGGATGATGGCAAAGGTTTAATAAATGCTGCAGCTGTAGAAAGCACCCTCACTGGAGAGTATAACTCTCCATGTCAATATATGATTTACATTTCCAGCCTTCATGTATCCAGCCTGCATGACTCAATCAATGGGGTGGGCAGATCCAGCGCTTACTTTGGCAGAATAGTTCCTCAAGTCTTGTTTAATTAGAACTCAGACCAGCTTCCTGGAGATTGTGGGAACCTCATTAGCAGCACAAATAGAAACTTGAAGAGGCCAACTCAGTGGGAAAAGATTGCTTGCTAAGAACTTTACTTACCAAAAACTTAACCTCTTCAAGAGTCCTGCCTTTTAGGTACAGCAGAAAGATTTATAGCTGAAATACAAGGCCTCTTACAATCCACCAAATTGGAGGGTTTTTTTCAATGTGAATTAAAACCTCTCAAAATAGTAGACAAAATCTGTTCGGCTCATCAGTCTACAGTTGTTCTTAATGTGTCCTCTCTTGGATTGGTTTTAATTCTTGGTGTCTATCTTGATGCTCTTCCACCATTTGGAGATACTGAATGCTGATTTGCTGTCCTCATGCTTGTCTCACTTGGCAATGTTACTGTATATTTTAATATATGTCAGTCTATAACAAGTCCAGTTTTTTTAATATTTAAGATGTAATAACAGGATTTTAGACACCTAGTTCACATACAGACACCTAAATTTAGTTCACTCAATCTCAGATGCCATCCCACCTATTGTGTCTTGAGAAGGTTTTAGAGAGGTCTTCCTATGAATGCTAAGGTGACATGTGCTGTCTGCCTGTCTGCTTCAGGACAGGCATGGAAGAGAGCT
Organism: Haliaeetus leucocephalus; assembly: GCF_000737465.1. Lineage (NCBI taxonomy): Eukaryota > Metazoa > Chordata > Aves > Accipitriformes > Accipitridae > Haliaeetus > Haliaeetus leucocephalus. Next base: position 6,259,523 of record NW_010973114.1, read on the forward strand.
GTAAAATACAATTAGAGTGCTTGAATTGTTGTTCAGTAAATACATGATCTTGCGTGTGTTTGTGAGAACTGGGTGGATTCTCAGGGCTATGTTTTGCAGTCATTCTGTTCTCTTTAATTTTGGAACTATGCCGAAGAGGCTAAAGGGACCCAGATCTGCTGATCAGAACAAGCCCAGAAAAGTCCTGGAAGAACGGCTGATTGTTCATTTCCTATCCCCATCCTAGCCTCATGCTGGCAACGTTGCCATATATTTCAGAAGAGAAATATGTGTCGGTCTATTAAAAAAATCTTTTTTTTTTCTACCCTAAAGACATGATTATCCTCCTGCTTCTTTGGCCTCATCAGATATGGAGGGGGAAAAACAGGATGCCTGTATCTACCTACCACTACAGCATTGTTTACAAAGTCATGAGGATGAATGAGGTCAGTGTTTTGGTTTTTGGTTTTTTTTTTGTTAATTAAATGCATCCCACCAAATCAGGAAAGAAATCAAATCTCCAGTTAAAATAAAGGAAGATCAAATAAACATACTGTATGTTTTGAAAGACAATATTGTCAGTGAGAGGGGGACAGATCAGGGAAGGAAGACTAAGCAGTCTTTCTAGAGGAAAGACCTTTTCATAGGCAATACTTGCAAGACATGAAAAAGGCTTTCTGCTGCAATTTTCTCTTCTGGAATTATCCCAGGCTGAAAGACCTTTGGTCTCATGTTGATGAAAGACAAAACACAGGGGCAAGATTTCTCAAATCCCTGTCATTATTGTGCTGGAGAAATAATCCCGGTTTGCTGAGTTGTTTTGAATCTTTCCTACTGCTGCCAATAAATGTAACTTATTGCAATGATTACAAAAAAATTTCCCCAGACCAAATATCCACTACAAAGAAAGTGGTTTGCAAAAATAAAAGAGAGAGAGACTTGCTGCCTTGATTACAGCAAACCACTAAATGCTTAGAAGAAAGATGGAGCACATTGTACTTTTTGGTGCTTCCCACAGCCTCTGCTGCCTTCAGGTAGGGACAGATCTTGCCTTCACTGCAACAAGATGATCAAACAAACTGCCTCTGTTTTCCTGTGCTTATATGCTTGGATTTTTCCCCAAAATCTACAGGATGCCTTTTGGGCATCTGCACCAATGGCAATGGACTGATGCGCGTCCCAGTCCGCCCATACAACTGGTGTCACAGGACCACGTTTGCTGCTTTGTAACTGCTGTGGTCTTACTCTAGCTCCCGCTGGCTTGGATTTTGCTTAAGCTTGATCTGCAAAATGAAATCGGTGGTGCAGCTTCACCAGCTGGGTAAGTTCCTACAACTCAGTGGCGTCAAGGCCGTGCCAGGGATGTGTTTATAAGTGCCCCTCACCCTGATGCTTCTGTGTGTGGTTTCATTCCTGTAAGGGTGCATTTGCAGGTGTGACACACTTGTTCTTTACCCTGCCTATCTCTTCATGGTAAGGGAGCATTGCCTCCTCCCAGCTCCTCCAAGTCCCTCCTTTGGTGTCTTCTATGGGCCCAAACTAGTCTAGGCCTTCAGCACTCTACCTAGAAGGTAGTTTTCAGGAACGCCACCCAAAAACGGAGCTTCTCCCTAGGTTTTAGCCACCCCCCTGGGGGCAGCTTGTGCCTGGGGGACAAAACAGAAGGGAAAACCCAGAAAGATTTGAGAGAAGTAGATGTGCTGCTCTGCTGCTGTGCGTGGGGGATGCTGTGCAGATGTGAGCTGCACGAGGTCATGGGTTAACAGAGAGAAATGCTGCCTGTGGAGGTGTCAGACCGGCTGAAAACTCACCCTGGGAGCTTGATCTTGGGGAGGCAAGGAGGAGCTGGGGAGGGCTATAGCTGGCTTTTCTGATGTTTTGAGTGGGAGCCCTGATGCTCACTGGATACAACTAGGACCTTTATTTATATTAATAAACATTCAGCATGGACTTGTGTGTTTGTGTACACACACCTCAGTATTTAACTAGCCAGGCGTGTGCTTCAGAGCTGAGTGTTCACACTTCTTTTATTTGATTTTTATCACTATCTTGAGCATAGAATTTTCTGCACGATTAATTGAAGTGACATATGCTTGCCAGCAGCCAAGTCTTAATCCCATCCTTCCCTTTCACCATGTTTCTGATTATGCCGATGGCAAATCCTCCTCGTTTGACTCAGCTTTGCACTCATAGTGGATGTAACAGGAGCCAAATCTTCTCTTAGAAGCACAGAGATATTTGCCGAATGTCCTGCGGGGTCTCAAGTTTTTGCAGTAATAAACAAGTGCTTTGTTGCCTTCTGAGACTGATGTGAGCAGTTATCAGAAACTGCAAGCAGTAACCAGCTCCTAAATCACATGTCTGGTAATCCAGAGCCATTATTAGTGATAAGCATACTTTGGTAGGGTCTAGTGTTCTTGAAAGTAGCCCTGCCTCATGCTTCAGCAATTTGACAAAGGAGAGTCTTGCCTGACATCGCTTGGGGGGGTATATGGCCAGGGACAATCCCCCCACAGCACTCACATCCATTCTGAGCTACAAGTTTTGCAGGAGACCCAAATCCCAAGCAATGACACGATTAATAGAGGAAATCCAAATCCAGAACCCACCCTGCATTGCTGCAGAGAGCACAGAAATGTGATTTCAAATCCCTGGAAAGGGACTGAATGCAAATGCTGTCAATGCCCGTGCATCAGGATGTACAGACAGGTGCAGCCCGCTGTGAGCATCCTTTGTGAGTCATGGCAGAAAGTGATTTATGCTAAGCACAAAACACTTTGCTGATCTTCCCAACCAAAGTCCCCAGAGCTCTAATCATTGCACTGATGGTGGAGGTGAAAAGACAGCAATTTTTACTGTGTGAGAAGCTTTGATTTCCTGTGAATCACTTCCTACTATAAATCAGCTATAGGCAGCTGCATCCACTTGCTCCTCAGGATAGAAAAATATACCCTGCTGCTAGACAGCAACACAGGCGCCAAAAACATCACGGGATCAAAGGGCACTGCGATTTATCCCAAGCAGAATCTAAACAAGCCTGTCAGCTTGCCTGGACCATTTGTTTATTTTAGCTGTGGACATCCATGTTCGCCCAGCGCTGAGGGATGGATTTATCATTAGCATCATTTGTCCCATGTCTGAGCTCACTCTAAATGTCCCTTTCATTCAGCATCCTGATGGCTGGTACCAAATCTGCATAGGGAGCATTTTCCAAGGGCTCAGGACTGCAAGAGGAAATGCAGCTCTCATCTGTGCTGGGGACTGTCTGGACTTCTTAGAGAGGGAAGTGTTAATGTTTCAGCTGCTCTTCCATCTTTTCCTGACAAAGCCCAACCAAGAGTGGTTGCCCAAAAAAGTTCTTGTCCAGAAACATCAATAGCTGGGGTTAGTCTCGGTGTGGGAAAAATATTTTGTTTCTTTTCTCCCCATTCAGGCTGCTCTGGAGGGAACTGTTTTGCAGTCTGTCCTCCTGTTTCCTGGTCAAGAGAGCTCTGTGCCTTCTCTGAATCCCTCCTTGAACTTCCCAGAACTACAGAGGTTTTCTCTGGAAGCACAGGGCGATTGCTGTGCTTGTCTGGAGAAGGTAAAACATCCTTCTGGGTTCCCAGGAGCAGACCTGCCAAGTCAAGTGATGTTTTGGATTTCTTTTTTCCCCCCACTATGTAAACTCTACAGAGGGCACAGGAGGTTTGGCCTGTTTCTCTGGGAGATTCAAGTGACAGTTATTTTTTCTGATGTTATCTCTTTGGCACTGAGAGCAAGGATGTTTCAAAGGACAGAGGAATGGGGTTGGGCTGTGAGAAAAAAATAGGTTTAGCATCACAGTGTCTCCTCATCTCCTGCAGTCACCACTGCTCTCTTGCACAGTGTTGCTCTTTCATCACCAGGACTGTGAGAAGAAAACAGCCTGGAGCTTCTGGGCATGGATAATACAACAACCAGCAAATTAGGCAACCCTAATTACACCAACCCTTCTTTCTTGCAGGGTGGTGGTATATGCAGAGTAGAGCAAAATGAGTGTTTGTCAAAACCTGGGGCTAGCTGGCGTTCAGTGCTGCTGTGTGGGTCCAGGTATTCACAGAGCCTGGCTCTGTGATTGCAGGCAACATTTCAAAGCTCTCTGGTATCTGGGGGCTTCTGAAAATACCACCAAAAGTGCCTACGTTAATTGACCTCTGTATGAATGGGAAGCCTGTTTAAAAATCCCTGTGGCAGTCTTGCAGAAAAACATCCCTCCACTTTGAAGCAGAAGGGCTGAAAGGACACTCTCTCTCGCACCTCCAACAGAGCGTGCCTGTGCGCACGGAGGAGCGCGGCAGGAGCGCGGCGGCGGCACGGGTGCAAGGCCATGGTCGCACCGAACTACGGGCTCCTGGCGCCCGGGCTGAGTGTGGCGACGTGGTGTCCCATGTCTTTCTGTGCTACTGTGTGTACAAGTCACCTGCATCCGTCAGGGACACCTGTCATGGGTGGCTGGGTGGAGGAATGGACATCCATCGTGGATGGATAGAGAGGAGGACATCCGTCGGACATGGAGGGATGCTCATCCATCATGGAGGGATAGATACCCAAAGGAGCTGATTCCAAAGGCTCCATTGACCAGCCATCATCTACCTTCTACCTTGCTACATAGACCTAATTTCTATTGGAGTTAAGTGTTGTGAGACACTTGTTGCCTTTAAAATTTTAGATCCTATAGCTAGCAGCAGGGACATACCTGGATCTCAGGAGATCTACCACACAGGTGGATGATGTGTATCCCAAGCGTTTCTCACCCAGCCCTCCTTCACTTCTTTCTTATTCTCTTCTCTCATGAAAGTTGTGAGGCTGTGAGAGAAAGAGAGTTGATGAATGGCACTGGCAAGGGGAGATATAGAGGAAAGAAATGAACGGCATGGGAATCTCTTCTGGACATGTTTTTAAAGCTGTAACCCCGATGCCTTAATCCATCTGGTCTGTGAAATTCAACGCATCTTTTTTAGTTTGAGAAAGGAATGTGGGACTAGGCAAGAGGTAGTTAGCTAAGATAATAACAGTGACCCGGGTTCCTTGGCAAACCAGGCCTGTTCACACAGTGTGGATTTGAACACCTCATTCCAGATCCAGAGAGAAGCAGAAGTCACTCATTCTAAATGGGTTGTCACCTCCTGGAGACACCGTGGTCATGCTCCAGGGCTTGGGGATGGTGACAGAGATTGCCCTGCAGCACAGAAGGGCTTGACCAGGCTGTGGAGTAGAAACCGCAGCTCCTTTTTTGCTGTCCTGCAGAACCAGCTTGGGCCTTTGGTCCTTGGAGAAAGGAGGCACAAAAGTGACTTGAGAAGATGCTTTGCACCGTGAGGCTTAGAGAGCTCTGTTTTCTTCACAGAAAGGAGATGGTGAGGTGACCTTATTATTCCTGCAACTTCTCCCTGGAGAGAAATCTCTGGGTACCTTGCAGGAAGGACAGAGCAAGGACCTGTGGCTGACGGCAGACAGACACAAGCCAAAATTAAGCAGCCCATTTATCACAGTAGAATGATTAGCCACTGGAACAACCAATGAAGGAAATGATCGACTCTTTTTCTCTTGAAGCCTGATTTCCTGGCAAACACAAGGGATTGGACTCACAGTGAGAGCAGGAGGAAATGTAAGAGTCAGATGCTGCCAGGTGATCCGATGGTATCCTGGCCTTAGGCTCTTGGAATGGGTGATGTGAATAGAATTTCATCACCTTCATATGCCTGGATGAACAGTGTTTATGCTTTTAACCTGGTGTGCTCAAAATCTTAAATAACGATGCAGTAATAGTGGCACATTGGCATCTTTCCATGTAATACTCATATTGTTAAGCCAGCTCTTTGAAAATTCAGCAAACGCATCTATTTCTAATAGGCGTGCGATGTATGACATTTGCAAATGTTCTCACAGCTGGGCCATCAAAGAAAGCTCGCTGTAGTGCTAACAGAATATTTTATCAATAGCTTCTATCTGAGCTTCTGGTGTTGGTGTGAAATAGCCATTATGACCAACAGTAAACAATCTCCAACTCCTAAAGCACAGACCTGGCAGAGTGGGGCTGGGCTTGCTTTTAAATTGCTCTGATTGCATCCACTGCAGGCTGCAAGGGTGCATAATGCTTCCCTGCATCTGAGCATGGGCAACATTTAGAGAAACAGAGGTGTAAAATTCAATCTCACGCTGTTGAGGCAGAACAATAACATTACAAATTCCTACTGTGTGGCGGGCTTAGAGTTAGTCATTGAATACAAATAAAACCCTGTGTGCTGATGCAGTGCACCAGTATTTTTCAGCGAGATGGTATTGAAGAGTGGTTATACTAAACAGTACTTTGCTGATTCCCACCTGAAATCCCAGGAACTCTAGTCTTTGCACTGAGCACAACAGAGAAGAAAACAGCAATGTTGGGACCCTACTGGGAGGTGGGATCACTTGTTCCTGCTCTTCATCAGGGATGGCTGCACCCTAGGGCTCAGAGAAGATCCCCTCTCCACCAAAGGACCTGTTCTGCTCGGCAGGTTGCATGGTGAGCTCTTGGGTGGTGGTGATGAAGAGGCAATGACTGTGTTGGACTCACTGGTCTGCAGAAGTGCTATGGCCTGTCTCTGGAGCCACCACCTTGCCTGGGGCTGGTGCCAGTGGGAGGAATCATGGTCCCTAACTGCCATCCACAAATGATATCTAAGAAGGGGAGCATCGCCCTTGGCTTGCTCTCAGGGAGGACAGTTCTTAATTTTTGTCTGAGGCTGTATTTTGTCTGCCGTACTGCAATCTGCATTACTGCCTCTGCCTCTGCTTGCCCTTCAGGGTAGTAGGATCTGCCCTGATTGACAGTCAAACCCTTTGCAATGGGGCACTGGGATCAGTCAGTGACCCACAGTGCAGGAATTAAGATACTTGCACATCTGGGCACCGCATTTTCTTTCATCTGCAATGCCGATATATGCGGTTCCCTGCACACTGTAGCCTGCTGTCAAGGTGTTTGTATGGCAGAGTGGTGGAAACTTCACAGTGGAGAGTGTGTGAACTGGGATGTGTGTGCTAATGTCCTGGTTATGGCTGGGATAGAGTAAATTTTCTTTCTAGTAGCTGGTATAGTGTCATGTCTTGGATTTAGCGTGAGAATAATGTTGATAACACACTGATGTTTTCAGTTGTTGCTAAGTAGCATTTAGACTAAGTCAAGGATTTTCCAGCTTCTGATGCCCAGCCAGCAAGAAGGCTGGAGGGGCACAAGGAGTTGGGAGGGGACACAGCCAGGGCAGCTGACCCGAAGTGGCCAAAGGGGTATTCCATACCGTGTGATGTCATGCCCAGTATATAAATGGGGGGAGTTGGCCAGGGGTGGGTGGATTACTGCTCGGGGACTAACTGGGCATTGGTTGGCGAGTGGTGAGCAATTGCATTGTGCATCACTTGTTTTGTATATTCCAATCCCTTTATTACTATTATTATTGTTGTTGTTATTGTTGTTGTTGTTATTGTTATTATTATCATCTCCCTTTCTGTCCTGTTAAACTGTCTTTATCTCAACCCACATGTTTTACTATCTTTTCCGATTCTCTCCCCCATCCCGCTGGGTCTGGGGAGTGAGCAAGCATCTGCGTGGTGCTTAGTTGCTGGCTGGGGTTAAACCATAGCATTATAACATGGCATAATGCCAGTAGGCAGCACTTGAGGGGCCCCTGAGAGGTCACTGGGGCTGAAAAAGGACAGCAATTATCATTCTGTAGAAAACTGCCACATTTTTGTCAAGGTGAGGACCTCTGAAGGAACCCTACCCACATCACTTGCTGGTTTCCTAAGCTATCTGTTTCAGATCCCTCAGAAGGGGTTCACAGATTCCCCCCAAAGTCTCAGAACTTTTTTTCTCCAAAACCTACTTTCTTGCCTGTGTCTCCAGCACCTGATAAGTAACGTGCTGGTGGGGCAACACTTAAACCTGTGTAACTGGGGTTGTCCTCTCCTTAATTTAGTCCTAGTGAGCTTGATTTTAAAAATAGGAGAAAATCCATTAAAAACAAAACCAGAAAGAGGATAACAAAGAGGCAGAACAAACTTTTACTGGAATTTTAGTGGAGTTTATGCACATTGACCATTTCCAATTTTTTTTCAGATGGACTCCCAGGTCTTAGCTCTCTGTTTGTGTATATGTAGAACATAAAAACAAACCAAGCCCCATTCCTACACGGGGAGACTGGTATGAGCAGAGACCTCTCCCCCATTTCTGGGAAAAAGAATGAGGTCCCGTGGGGTAGGCGTGGGGCTGTAATTAGCTCTCCAGCTGCTAGCAGGATGCATTTGATGGTTCATCAAGCAATGGGAGGCTGACCCCTCTCCCTACAATAAAATGTTAAATATTTTTCAATGTGTACTGATTTGGTCTTGCTCTGATCCTGACTCTGATAAGTTTTGTGCATGGTGGTTCAGCTTTTTAAGGCAAGAGGGTCTATTCTGCGTCCTCTGTAGATGGCCACAGGGCAGGGAAAACAAATGCCAAATGTGCTATCACTGGGGAGAGGAACAGTTGATGCATCTTGATCTTTATTTCTGTATTTGACTCTTTTAATCAAGTTTCATTGCTCCACATCAATAAAAATTACTGCTGAATCCAGTGACAAATCAAAATTTTCCTTTGTAATAGCAGCCAAGAGCTTCATAACAGGCTGATGGATATTTGGAGGGGCATGGACAGTGCTGTTGGAACGAGCCTGAGAAAGTAAATCCCACCAGTCATGTCTATGGTGCTAAGATAACACAACATTTTTTAAAATGCTTGTGATATTCACAGTCTGAATGCACCTTTATGTACCATAGGCTTGTTCATTAATTGTGTCCCTGCAGTGATCACAAGGGTGAGGTGTATTGTGCGCTATTTATATACAATTTTTCTCATGCTGAAGAGGCCCCGTCACGGGCTGCTCCAAATGAAAGGATATTTGTGTGCCAGAAAGCAGCCCCATCATAGCTCAAGACAAGAGCCCTCAGATGATGACAGAGTGAGGAGTGCAATGAAATAATGAGAAAGTATTGAACGGCCAGAGGTCTTAGCACATGACTAGCCTTATTCATGCCTTTTTGTAGGCATCTTGGTAAGGGACAGTCTCAGAAGGGAGCTGACACTGCTCACAGTGTAATTCTGGGGAGCACAAGGAGTGACTAAAAAGTTGGGGAAAGAGAGAGTGTGATCTGAGTCATGAGGCCAAGGGAGGAAAAACTTGAAAATGAAGAGCACAGTGGGCTGTTTCAAAGTGACTGGGAGGACACAGCTGGAAAACTGGTCCTGAGAAATGGCACAGCAGGGAATCTGCCCTGGAGATGGAGACTGCAGGGTGAGAGCTGGACTGGCGTGAATCTAGGGTGGAAACTGGAGGACAGGGACTCTGGCAGTGATTGTGGCTGAAGATCAAGTGAGAGATGAAAGAGAGATGGCAGCTGAAGAGGCAAGAAGAGATGCAGGGTGGAGCACAAAGGGAAGGAGATAAAGAGCCTGGCACCCACACCTCAGTGAGGTCTGAGAAGAAATGGGTACAGAGGCAGTGTCAGAGCTCTAGGATCAAGGAATGGGAGAGAGCAAGATAGGAAGAAATCTTAAGCAGCTGCACAGGGCTTGATGCACCTGACCTTCTCTGAACTTGAAGCCACCCAGTCCCTAGGAATTAAACAGGAGGATGCTTGGACAACTGGGTGCTGCAGGTCTACATCAGGGCTCCCATGGGTCATTGCTAGCCCATAGAAACATGCAGAGCTGGAAGGTCCCATCTGTCCCTTTTGCTGCCGATACACTGGGTGGGAAAGAGGATGACACGTCTTTTCAGGTGCCAGGAGAGAGGTGATGTTGTAACAGGCTCTAGCTGTCCCCACAAATTTGCCACACAGAAATCAGCCAAAGCCCTGCTCCCACTTTTACAGCTGCCACCTGTACCAGAATGAGAGGTGACAGAAAAGTGCCCCAGCCAGTCACTCCACTGCACAAGGGACTGCAGGGGGGCAAGTGCTTGGCTCCATCAGTAGGACCTACCACGAGGAGTCTCCTGGCCAAAAGCACATGGGCTAATGCTGCAGAGATCCTGCATCTGTGTGTCTGTGTGTGTCCCCATGTCAGCGTGCAAATATTTTTGGCACAAGCGATCCTTCCCTTCCCCTCTGTCTTCTCCCCTGCGTGCTCCAGTCTCCCACCCAGTGCAGAAGTGAGGAAGAGGAGCCAACACTGAGTCAGAGTTGGGAAGGGAAGAGGAAACCTGGGGATCGAGCTGTTGGCCTCAGAGCCATGGGGAGGATTCCTACAGTTCAGCTGATCTGTGCATCCATCCTCCCCCTTCCCTTTTCTAAGTCCTGAATGCTGCAGCTGGCAGGGACTGGCGTGCAAACTCAGAGCCACGCGTGTCATCTGTGTCCCTGTCCCTGTCTGGGCCATCTGTGGTCCGTGCCTCATGCCAGCAGCTTGAGCACCCCATGGAGGGGATGGAGCCAGGGCTGCGGAGGGCACGCGTAAGGCAGAGCCTTGCCTTGCCTTCTCCCTGCTCGCCGCTTCCGTCCCCCACGTGCCGTTGGGATGCTGCTGAATGCTGATGAGGCAATGACTGGCTTCTCTCCAATCTGTCACATTTTGGAGGAGGATTTGCTGAGGAGGGACACGGCAGTAGGGAGAGGAGGATTGTTTCTTTCTGGTCTGGAGGACCCATGGGCATTTTTATTCTAAGAAGTCTGGGCCTGACCTGCCCCTGTCTCTCTTGTCACGAGATAAGTTCCTTTTCCCCTGCATCTGTTGTCCTTTGCTCCCGCTCTGTCCTTCTGGGGGTGGGGGATGAGGGGGGATTTATCTCACCAAAATCAAAGAAAAATAAATTCTAGGGGGGAAAAAAACCTAAGAAAACCAAACCACAAAACTTTCTTTCTCTTTCTGGATCCTCCACAAATTCTCATTCTTCCCAGCCAATACAAAGAAAACAGCCTCTAAGCTTTCTCTCGGCAAGCAGAGCTATACGCCCCCATTAAACAAACAAGCACTCGACGGCTGTGCAGCTTGGTGGGTCCGTGGGGTTATTTCTCTGAGGCCAGCTTCTGAGTTGCTCGGACAGTCTCACCTCAGCCCCTGCTCTGAGCATTTTCTGTCGCATGCATGACCTTGGATGTGGTTGATCCTGCTGGCTTGCTCGATCCATCACGCTGACAGGCAGCCACCGGTGCCGCTGTGACCACCATGCCACTGTACATGGTCCCGGTCCACCAGCCACATGCTGACATTGTGGGACTTGCAATAGGGAGTGAAGGGCATTAGGTCATGAAGGGGCTCTGGGGCAGGCTGTGCTGATATGAGTGAGGGGCAATACCAGAAATGCACGCTCCTCACTCTTCCCATTGCTTGCATGAGTCCTTTCAGCATTGCCCTGCCTTTCTCCCTGTTCCCACATCACCCTGGAGTCAGGCTTCCAGTGCAGAAATGCATCCAGGCTTTTGTCTAGTATCTTAAAACCTGATCCAGCTGGCAATGAGATTTGTTGAACAAATAGTGGTATGGAAACTGTGAAAGATGAGCTCCCCTCAAAAATCTCTCTCAGCCCAACCAGAAAACCCAGTTCTTGAACCCCTTTCAACTTCCAGAAACCTCTTTGTAGCAGGAGGGGCAATAGCTATTCTGCTCCTCAGTTATCCAGAAAATACAGCAAAATGTGACTCCTAAGAAGGCAGGTTCAGTAACCTTGCAGGTTACTTGCAGCTGTCACCTTGCTCTGTCCCCTGCAAGAGCCCCAGCTACCACCCAGACCCAGAGTGAGGTGCCTGTGTACCACCTTCTCGAGGCCGCTGCAGCTTTCTCTGACTCCCATTGCAGTTTTGTGTCTGTCTAATCCACTCTCTCGTGTTTCCAAAGCTCTGAGGCAGACAGCAGTAGTGCACAGGTCAAACCATGATCTTAACGCCCTTCCCTGGCGTCTCTTCAAGCTACAGGAACATCTTCTTCTTTCCCCCTCCTTTTCTTTTTTTTTTTTCCCCGGACTGCAAGTGCAACTCTCCTGTCACAAACTGCATTCCTGCTTAATCAGCTAAAGGAGCGATATTGTGCGAGAGCTCCCCGACAGGCCGCTCTGCACCAGGAATCAATCAGATCCCATCTCTCGAGCCCCGTAGCCTGGTAACACTCTGCCTCTTGTGACCAGCCGCCCTTGCTCAGCAATGATGGGAATTTCCTCAAGTCTTTTATGGACTCTCTCCTGCAACGCAGCTCTTCAGCTGGTGAGGAGATCTTGCAGCAATGTGCCGAGCGGTGAGGAGGGGGACAGGCGGTTTCATCACTTTTTCCATTATAAAATACCTTTCCCTCTTCCCCCTGCTCTTCCCTTTTCCCCCAAGGATCACCGCAAATTGACATGGAGTTGCAATGGGCTATTCAGAGGCTTGATCTCATCCCTGTTTGAAGAGAAACCCAGCGGGTTATTTTTAACATTTATACACGTCTGAAAAATGTGAATGTGGTCTGTTGTTCTGTGAGCCACGAGCACTCCAGAGACCCAGGGCTGAAAAGAGAAACAGCTTTTAAATATTAAGTGGGAGGCACTTGACTGACCTCTTCTAGATAGATATGTGCTTGCTACATCATGTCTTCAGCTGGGACCAGGGCCAAGCTGGGGCCTCTGTGTCCAGCATCGCTGGTTTTGGTCCTTGCTGACCCCCGAGGAAGAAGAGATGAAGATGTCCTCTGCCTCCAGGACACCCTCAACACCTTCCCTGGCATGGCCAGGTCGCAGCCTGAAACGCCAGCGGTGGTGCAGGAGGGGCTGCACACCTCGGGAGCTGGTGGGCTGCTGGCTGGGACACAGCCCTGGCGTGAAGGGGTGCTGATGTCTGTGGGAGCTTTGGAAGGTTGGGGGGATCGGTGGCTAGAGCAGAAGTTGGTGGCTGGGATGTAACTACTTGTGTGCATGTTTCCAGAGGGGACTGCAGGATTTGCAGAAGCAAATGAGTGATTATTTGTTTGCTTTTTTTGATTAGACTCGCTTGTGATTGCAAGCCAAAATTAATAACTCGGTGGAGACAAACAAGCAGTTTGGACCTAGTAGGGCTGTGTGGATTACCCTGTTCCGCCCTCCCTCTTCTCCCCTTGGTATAAACCCTAATCTGGAGCTTTGGGGCACAGTGTCTGGTTCATCCCCATGATCTCTTACTAGTGCTGCCCCATCCCTAACCCATAGTGGTGGGGCGTCCTTTCTCCTCCTGCAAGTAGCACAAGGTCCCTCAAGAAGAGGGCATGGGAGCAGCCAGGGTCTATTGATGTGGGTGGGCAAAGCTCTCTGCTTTCTCCACTACAGCTTGCAGAGTCCCATCGGGTCTCTGTGGTGTCAAAAGCCCAGGTGAGCCCAAAGTCACAATGGCAGCATTTGCACTGCACTGAGATGTGTGCCACAGCTGAAATCTCTTGGCAAGCCAGAGGGCTGATGAATCAGTTATACAACTTGCTGTCTAGGCTCTTCTGGTGTTTAGTTATGTGGACTAGAAAGGTACTTTTAAAAAATAAGATTCTGCTCTTATCACATGGGAGTCCTTTGCATGAGCCTTTAGTATCTGAGGTAGTGGTTTATACAGCCAAAAAGTGATCGACTAATCCAACATAGTTTCTAACGTCTTGTATGACTTCCAATCTTGGTTTAAATAACGCCACTGATGGAAAATCCCTTGCAGCCCTGGGGATGCAGTCCCACCATTGAAAACAAAACTGTGCCTCATTTCTAGTTGCAAATCATTGTCAGCTGAACACAGCCTTGGCTGAAATCCAGCCCTGATTATATTTACAGCTATTCAGTTGGAACACTGTGGCATGAATTTACCTTATCTCACTGGAGGATACTCATTACAGCCTGGCTCCCTCATTGCCGTGACCGCAATCAGCGCAGCCGTGTGTGCTGGGGCAGGCACAGTGGAGGACTCCTGCTTCCTTACGTACCTCTCCTGTTGCCAGAGAAAATACTTCACCTTTTCCCAATATTGTGTGCTACATCCTATGTGGTGAGAATGACCCTTTTTGGGGAAGGCACAATACCCCAGATGAGGAGAAGCTCTTCTTCTCCCAGGGTGATAGTTGCTGTTCCCATAAGAGGCAGATGGCTTGGAGGAGTGAAGGGGTTTTGGGCTTCATGGGGTACATTTGGGATGTGGTCAGCGGACATCATGCAGGTCCCAGTCCTTGGCAGTGCACAGGGCTGCCAGCATGGGGTCTGCAGTTGAAGGCTGGGGTCTGCAGCAAAGAGCCCATGAGTGCCTCTTGCACTTGGAAAGAGGATTGTGTTAGTGGAAGTGTTAGAGGTCTGGGACTGCAAGTGGCCAGAAATGCTGATGGAGAGAGTGACATTTGGTAATGTCAGGGAAAAGGCTGCTGCAGGGGAGCCTGGCTAGGAATTGAGGTTTTCTTGCTGCTAGAAAGTGGGGGAGCCGTGGTGGGGTCAGAAGAACAGCGGGAGAGCGGAGCTCGTGGAGAAGGACCGTAGGTTGCTTGCGGTGATGTGTGTCTGCTGCGTGGTGTGCAGCCCTCCTGGCCTCACACAATGATCCCATCCTTGCCTCAGAGAGCTTGGCAATGCTGCAGGTGTAAGGGAATATCTGTCGTGCCAGGTGCTGTCATGGAGGCCAATGCTAAGAGTGGTTAAAATAGAAATAGTAATATGCAAGAGAAAGGACTTATTTGACTTAGTGACACACAAGCTATAAATCACCAAGCTTTTTGGAGGTAACATAACAGCTATTAAGTGAGGAAGGATCTTCTTTATTAGGTGAACTATTTTTTAATTATTTATTACCCAGCTAATCTTTAATTACTAAGCTTTTCTCTGCAACGGCTGTTTGAGTCAGATGGAGGACACTGGTGACAGCTTCTGCTGGATCAACGCTGTTTCCTCTGGTTTTGCACAGCCCTTCTGAGTTGTGACTGCATTTGAAAACTGCATGCCTGTGAATGGCTGATGGAGAAAAAATGTAATTTTCTAAGCCATAGCTGAGCTGCGGCAGTTGCCCATGCACATTCCCCTGCTGTGTGGTGAGCATAAGCTGTGATGACCTGAGATTTATGTCAATGTAAAGGGATGCATCTTTCCTGGTATTGCTGCCAGCTAAAGGGATGCTCTGCTCCACTGCCGTGCAGTGATTTGTGAAGCTGAGGCTTAAGACTGGGGCTGGATACGTCTGGGAAATGAAAATGTCCGTTGTTCACTTGTTGCCT
This sequence comes from Haliaeetus leucocephalus, assembly GCF_000737465.1. Classification (NCBI taxonomy): domain Eukaryota; kingdom Metazoa; phylum Chordata; class Aves; order Accipitriformes; family Accipitridae; genus Haliaeetus; species Haliaeetus leucocephalus. The sequence continues at coordinate 6,274,710 of NW_010973114.1, forward strand.
GCCTGGAGGAAGTCTTCTGCAGATAAAATGGGTCTGCTGCGATTGATTTCGGATGCCTGTGTTTCTGGGGACTTCACCTTTCCTTGATCTAAGTGTCTCTCTTTCATTTTCCAGCTACATCGCTTTGCAGTGCAGTCAGTGCTGTAAGCTGCAGTTACAACGGAAGAGCTGGCTTTTGAAGGGTTGAGATGCCCCAATGTGCTTTCTGATATGAAAGAAAATTCCTGCAGAGGTCAGGTCTCCTGTGTGGATAAATTAGGAGGAACTGAAATCGAGAAAAAAAGCTCTAAAACCTTCAAACTAGAGAAATGTCACTGTGGCTAGATGGGGGCAATAGAACACTGTGGCAGGACATCTTCCTCTGGAAAACAACACTCCGGTCTCCAGTACTATATACAGCTGTGATGTGAGGGACATGCAGACAGTGCAATAGAAATTGTAGCCTGCTCTCAGGACAAAGTACCACTTTCTGTATTGTGGGTTGGAACTGCTCTTTCCTGGAGCTTCCCCCTCTTTGGAAAGCCTGCAGTAGTTCTCAGCAGTTGCACCTTCAAACAGAAAATACTCCAGTATCCAAGGAGAGGTTGCATAAAGGTGTGGACACTTGCAGGTGTTTTTGTGGACAATTGCAGGTGTTTTCTCACTGTTGGTCCCACACTCACGTCAAGCTCTGAGTGAGGTCCTCTGTGCAGATGTAGGCTCCCTTAAGTGGTGAGATGAAAGGGGGTTGACTGACATACTTCAAATGTTTATAATGAATGCCTATGTCAGCATATAAGATTTTTTTTCCCTCTACTGCAGGATGCTACACACCAAAATAGAACATATGGTAAATGGACTGGAAGAATTAACTTTTGTCTTCTGACTGCTAGAGATCTGTGCTATTTTGGGGCTTGACTTGAACTCAACCTGCCATAGACATGGGGGACATCTGTTACGGTCTGGCAAAAGCCGGTGGAGTTATGCTAATGTAAACCCCAAACTTCTGCATGTGTGGCCCAATTTGGCTGAAGCTGCAAGCAAAGCAAATTACTTCTCTCCTCGTACAAGAATGAAAAGCCCTTGTTCCCATTGCAGGAAGCCCATATGATGGAGCTCTGCTTGACACATCTGGAGGCCTGGGCTGGGTGCATCTGTAGGAAAGAGGAGTTGTTTCGGGTGCCCTCACGCTGCTTGCAGGGAAGGGGCCTGGGCTCCAGCAGAGTTTGATTTCAGCAAACCGAACCTGCTGGTGGACTGGCCAGTTGGCAGGAGCAGCGTTAGCAGAGCTGAGATAGATAAGGTGTGAGGTTGGCTTGTTTAGGATGGGATCAGTCTTGTGGAAATTGTTAGTGCTGTTACCTTTATTTATCTCTCAGTTGTATTCAAGCTGGCTTGTCTTCAGCATTCAACAGCAGCTCTCAGAAATCTGTCTTTTGTGAAGGTAGGTACTGAGCTATTGAAGCAGCTGTATGCACATCTGTCTAGTTTGGGGATGGAATGTGGAAAGGACTCCCGTGGTACCCATTCAGAGAAAATATTTACTCACTTCTGAAGACAGCATCCTTTTCTCGATCCAGCTTTGGGATACAATGCGCACAGCTTCCCAATAAAGATCCCTGCAAGCTAATTTTCAAAGAAATGCAGGAGCAGGGCTGTTATGGTGGAACCAAGTACAGTTAAAAGTAAATAAAATATTTTTAATCTCACTTTAAGAAGGAGTATCTCAATGGGACTGAACCCAGCTTGCATGCCCTTATAGCAAATGTAAAAGCACAAAGGCAGATGAAATGCAAAATAGTATCCCCTTCCCTTCCACTCCTGCACACATCTGCCAGTGGTTTCTGACGTGTTCTGGTGTGAGGACAGACTTTGGAAAATCTGGGCCAGCTCCCCAAAGGACAGGGTGTTAGCACATGTCTGTATATGTTAGTATGAAAATGGAAAGTACAAGTAGGGAGGGCAAGAGGTGCCATGGTGATGCCTTAACTCCTTGCTTCATAGTGGAGGGGGTGGGTTGCTGAAGACTCCCCCAGGGGAGTTCATGGATAAAGTAGTGAGTCCTAAAAAAGAACACCTGAAACAAGTCTGCCAGGGTGCCCTTCCCCTGCCCGTCCCTGCAGCATGCATAGTGCTTCGCGAATCCTCTCACTGCTGCTATCAACACATTAGTGCCCACAGCTTCTGTGGCCGACCACAGCACATGCCTGCTGCCTGCCAGCAAGCAGCAGCCCCACAGCTTTGACAAGTCTCGGTGTAATTCCACGAAATTTTCTTTTTAGGTGTTTTTTCTCAGGGTGAAGCTGGGAGTGGTACCAAGGAAAAAAAGAAACAGCAAATATTCTCCAGGAGTTCTGGCCACAGCACAATGGCCGGTGCGTTGCAGCGGCTCTGTGCAGTCCTCCGGCAGTGTCAGTGGATGAGCTGCACAGGGAGTATTTTAAATGCATGTAGGAGCTCAAATTCCTTTTCACACTGGCTAGTTAATTTGAAATCTGGCATATACTTGCGTTAAGGTTTAACCCTTCAGTCTCTGACCCTGGCTGAATGGTTCACAGTACTGGAGATGTGCAGCTCCCTTATAAAAGGAAAGAGTTGACGCCCATGATAGCTAGTGCTGTGTGCAGGAATGCGTCTCCCATCCCTCCGTTGGAGTGCTCCAAAGGATGGATCATCTCAGCTGCAGGGAAATGTTGGGCTGAGAGGGACTGGTGAGTGCCCTCACCTCTTTGACAGTGGCCCAATTATTGGCTTGGCACACAAGTAGACAGCTGAACTTCGGCTTCCCCACCCAGTGCAGCAGAGATCAAATCCGTAGCTCTGAAGGCTCAGTCTCTGCCCTGTGTCTTCATTCACACCAAATGGTTTAGCTAAGATGTCCTGAACAATTTTGCATGCTCAGCAGGAAAAGTGAGGGGGTGAACAAGGAGAATTTCAGCTCAAATGGGGTTTTGTTGCTGCCTCTTGGCTTGTGTTGACTTCAGCTCCCACCATTTCTCTGTCTCCTCCTGAATTATAACTTGTCATGGCATTGCATGGAACTAACTCAATTACTCATGATGATTTTTCCATGATGTTAAAGCCTGGATCATAGTCACAGAGCCTCATTTTTTCTGTAAAATCCATGACCTGGGGGCATCATAAAATGGGATACAGAATTCATACATGTGAGACAGGTAAAGTGTGTCTCCTGGAGGGGCCACTCAACCCCCGCATAACTTGCATTAAGTTCTGCATCCAGGCAGTGCAGTGGGAAGAGTAACGTTGAAGTCGGTGCAGATCTTGCTGCTCACATATGATGTCTACCAGCTGTTTGCAATCACTGTTTTTCTAAGTCTTGCTGGTCTCTATACTTTGATTTCAAAGCTCAAAAGGTGCTTCTCAGACTTTACCATATCTGTAATGTCATATGTCAATACTGAGCCTACAGAGGACAGATTTTTTTTTTTTTTGGTAACAAAATACTCTTTTAACAGTGAACATTGGCGTTCTGAACACCAATTCAAACCGTGTATGAACGGTGTCCCAATTTAGACACAATTCTGCGTCTCCAAAGCCTTCTGGGATGATGTTGCTGGAAAAATATTCCTGTGGCCACTGTTGTGCCAATGTTTTAATCTATCTTTTAATAAACTGTAACTGAAGAACAGAGTGTGGAATTCATCAAATGGTGTGTTGTACCTCACTGGGGAGCAGGGTGTTAGAGCCAAAACTGAAGGCAGCTGTTGCAACTGCTGCCTGTAATTCAGCCTCACCAAAATATTGACTATTGTTACTTGTGCCCCAACATGGAAAGCATTTAGTTTAATACTGGTATTGGCAACACTGTCATTGTTGAAGTTAGGACTCCAGAGTCAGTTGAGCGAGCTCAGCCCCCGCGGATCTGGGGGGAGGTGGGAGAAGATGGCTGGAAAGCACTCCCTCGATATACACAGCAGCTTTTGAAACGCCATGCAATCCGTGTTGATCATCTGTTCCTCATAGAAAAAGGGGAAGAGTTATTATGAGAGAATAATTAAACCAGCTGAAAAGTGTTGGCAGACTGCAACCTCCCTGCACAGACCACACAACAGCTTGCTGCGATCAGCAGAAAGGGCCGAGAAGCCCTGGGGGAGAAGCAGGAGGGATGCTGGCATGGACCTGCAAGACCCTTCTCTCACCCCTCACCAAAGCACAAACCCAACTGGGGCTGTGCTGATGCTCGTCACCGCTGAGGTGATCTCCAGCAATAGTGATGATTAATTCAGGCCTCCAAGTTGCTTCCTCTGGACACTAGGTCCAATGAGGAAAATTCTGATTTGGTATTAGGGAACATTTTTCACCATGAGGGTGATCAAGCATCAGAACAGGCATCAATTTCAGTCCTTGAAGATATGAAAAACTCAACTAGAAAAATGCCCTGAGCAACCTGCTCTAAGCTGGCTTTGCCCTGAGCAGGGACTTGGAACAGACACCTCCAGAAGTCCCCTCCAACCTCAATTATTCTATCATTCCTGTGCTTCCACCAGCTGGCCGGGACACAAAATGGCCACAGACACTTCCAGGAAAGGTCTGGCCAAGTGTCTCATCTTTATTTTGTGTAAGAGACAGAGGGATCCTCTTGTTTAAATATTGGCCTGGTGGGGGCTGTAGAAGTTACCCACTGGTCACTGGGCTTGTGTTGAGAGCTAGTGTTTGGCCATTGCCCACCTCCAGAAAAAAAACTTTTCTCCACTTGAAGACTGCCAAGAGATTCATGTCTTTCTTTGGTGGCCGACTCAAATGGTTAATTGCCTTCATTCTTTGAAACAACTCTTTTTTTTAATCAGAATTGCATCTGAATTCTAGCTGTTGTTTCAGGTTTGTCGCTTTACCTGACAATTTATTATAGGATAAGCTACTAAAAACCCCTCTTCTCCTTCTCAGGAAGGTGAACTCCATTAAGTCTCAGTGTGATATCTTTAGCTTGTGACAGAAGAGTAATTCGTTTCACTTCTCTTTTATCGGTGGGGGACCAGAAGTATATGAACTGCTGTTGCATGGTAACGTCTCTCCCAGCAGCCCCTTGATTTGCTCTTAGCTCTTAATCTCTGCAATGAAATTGTGTCTGAAATCTGTTTGTGTGTTTAATGGTGTTTGGTTCCTCCTCTGTGCTGAAGCAGCCTAAGACTGTGATGCCAGGTCTTCTGCCTGTGCCTGTGCTCCAGGCACCAACATGTGAAGGGCTGAGATGGAAAAGAAAGGGATGCTCCAAGGAGATTGTTGCTCTTGGGAGCGAAACCAGCCTTGTGGCATCTCTCATTGTGGTGTGTCCCAGGGTCAAGTTCTGCCACGTGTGGTCTGGGCATGGATTGTCTCACCCGTGTCTTCCCTAGCTGTCTCACTTCAGGGTCAAGGCTCGACATGCCCTGGGCTGTGGTGGTGGTGTAAATGCACTCTGGATAAATCCTAGCTTACAGCAGGGAATGCAGCAAAAAAATCAGCTGTCTTCCTGTCCCACAAATGAGGGTCCCAGAAGTACTGTTGGGAGCTGGTAGTCAAAGAACAGCTTGATGGTAGGGTTGCAAGCTGGTCTGTGAACCAGTTGCAAGGCAAGACTGTAGGAAATGACTGGTACCTCTGTTCTGACTAAAATGCATGCAGAGACATCACAGCCTCCATTTTGCAGCTAGAGAAACACAGGCTCAGCTTACCCAGTTGTCTTACCTACAACTGACAGGATGAAACGCTGACCAAGGCAGAATTTTGCTCGTCTTTCCACACCTTGTGGTCTGTGTGGTCTGGGATGGAAGCCTAGGTTGCTAGGGTGAAAAACCATAGTTGTTATTTCACAGTTGTCCCAATGTCCCTTACCCTGGTGCTAATCAGGGCTCCTGACAGTGTCTGTGCCTGGAAAATGCAGATGAGAGCCCTTGCTGTGCATCCTCTGGTGTCAGGGCAGGTCTCCTCACCATGCATCACTGTGTGACCTCGGAGGATAGATTTGACTTTAAATGTGTCCCTGTAGATATATGAAGATGAAAGTGGTGGCTGAAGGAGGTGAGTCTTGCAGGGGAAGCAATCCTCCCTCCTTCTGTGATAAAAGGAAATATTGAGCCTCTTTTACTTACATATGAAGTGTTTTGTAAGTGCCATGGCACAGCTGGAATTTGTTCCCACAGTCGTATTTCCTGTCCTATAGCCTTGTTGGTAAAGAAAATGTTCATACCAGCATTCATGGTGCTGGTGTAACTGAGACAAGGATCAGGCTGCAGTCACTGACCCCAGCGCTACCTTTCCCTCCCCTCTGCAAAGCCCTCGGACTGATGCAGCAGAACTCAGAGACCAAATACTTCTCCCATCACAGGTGGGAAAATAGGAGACCAGGACACAGTCAGGCTCTTTAAGAAGATTATTCAGCTATTGAAGTGTTTGTATCTACTAGAAGACCTGTCTTCCATTCCCCTCATTCCCCAAAAGATTTTGATAATAGCATAAGAGCCTCTTATCCTCATTTTATACTGAGCTGTACGCTGATGATAGCTTCTGCTTAGAACTGTGAAATCAGAAGTAAATGTTTCCTGGAAAGCTGGCAAAAGAGATGAACTCTAAGGTTTAGTTCTTGCTGGCTTCCAGGTATGTTTCCAGGCTCTGGACAGCCAATATGAGACAAAAAAAACAACATACTGTAGTCATGCCCTAAATATTTGAACAGGAGTCTTGTGTCTATACTGGCCTGAGTTTCAGCTCTTGGACTCCCTTTTTCAAATTCAGCCTGCTTGGAAGCAACGGTGATATCCTGCTTTGGTGGGCTTGCTCCATGCACGGTGGCTGGTGATTTCCTTCTGCTCCTCTCCCTCTCCTGCCAGGCTAATGACTTTTTTATACCTTCCACTGCCGTACTATTTCCAGCCAACAAAGACTGTCTATCAAGAGAATGCACAGAGCAGTCTCTGCAGAAATATAAATAACATATCACTTTTTCTTGATCATCTCACACTGAGCTATTTCCAGCCATTGTTTTAAGGATTCTGATTAAATTCTTCATGAAACTCCTTATTATATGCCCTATGTGCAAATAGCTGTTTGTGCTGTGTTGCCAGAGTACCACTGATGTATGGACCTCAGAGCTGGCAATGCCTCCAGCAAACTCCAGCTCTGGGAAGTCTGGGAGCATCACCTCCTGTTTTGTTTCTCATTTTTGCTGATAACTAGTAAATGACCTATTTCAGCTTCCCAGACCTCCTGTGTTCCTTCATGAAATTGTGAGCTTTGGAAACAAATAGCTTCAGCACTTAGTCCACACTGAAGAGGTGGGCAAAGGGAAGGTAGCCAAGAGCATCTCTCTTGGGACCTGCAGTCAAAGGAGACAGTTGAGGGAGCTGCCCAGAAAGCAGAAGGGAGGGCTAGCATATTACAGAGATTTTATTTCAGGACTGACTTTTGTGTAAATATGCATGACAGGGAGCCTTGGGTCCTAGGTACTTCCTCTGCCCATGGATCATGATGATGAGTGCCAGCACATTGCCCTTAAGCACTTGGCCAGCAGTTCCAAAATGAGAGCAATGACATTTGTGAAGCTTGTGACTTGGAGAAAGCCTGTCTGTGGTAATGGAAAGTGGGTTGAGCACTATTTGGTATTAGAAGAAAAACATAGTATTAGATACTGAGTTTGAAGGAGACCAATGGTAGAGCTCTGCAGTTGGAGAAGCTTCTGTGCACTCAGAAAGTTTACAAAATGAAAAGCTCTTTCACCTAGTAGAGTGCCTTTTGCATCCCCCAGATCTCCCAGCTTTATAAAAATTCTCTGGATATCAAACAAGAGAGAAGATATTTAAGTCAACTAGCATTTCAGAAGTCCCTAAATTTCCTGGATTGAATCTTTTCTTGTTTGCTGTACGATGTTGGGCCCAAGCATTTTCCAGTTTCCTAGAAAAAGTCATCCTCTCACCTGCTGGCTATACTGTTAAACCAACACTTTTTACTCAGCAACTTAAACCGTCTTACTTTTTCTCACTGGAATGAGCTTCCAGTAAACATATCTTGCTCTCCTGCTCCTAAATGTCTCTTCCAAATCCTCTCTGCTGTCACGCTTAAGCAGCTTGTTGATAATTTTGTGGCTTCCCATGGAGAAAGCGAAGGGTGTCTGAATGCTGTGCAACAAAAGCTCTAATTTTATCTGGCAGGTATGGAGCATGCTGCGGTTTTTATTTAACCTTGCAAGAGAATGACCTGCATGAATAATGGATTCAAGGGAAAGTTTTGAAAATGGAAAGAACAGAGGTTGCCATGCTCTGGCTTCATGTTGGGGCCATCTGGTTTCTGTAGCTAATATGAGATGCTGTTGCTGGTAACAAAAGCACAGAGCGCGGGTGGGACTGCAAAACCTCATGAGTGCCCGCCTTGTGTCAGCGAGTTTGTTTGGCAACCGGTGTTGGGCAGGTAGCAAAAATGAGGACGATGTCTCACATAGGCAGGTAACCCTTTCACTCTATGCTCAGCATCAGCCCAGCCAGCTGGGGAAGGTGCACTCATACACCCACCTCCTTTGGTCGCTCCAGCAGTATGAAAGGGCCATACAACTCATGGACGTGACCACGAGATGTGGCCGTGCTGTGGGCTGGTTTTTCCCTGTGTTGTGGAGCTCATGCAGAGCAAACACCAGAAACAGCCTCCCTTTTGAGGCTAAAACAGATGTGCTGGGCTACCAGAGCTGACACCGCAGACTTTGTACAGATCAGCAGACTTTGCTGGTTCTTAAGCCACAGCTGAGTTCAGTTGCCCATGCTTGTGCCATGACATGCGGGTATTTGCATCTGCTTGCCTCTTGCTCTTTAATGCAGTGCTGGCCATCTGCTTGCTACTCCTTGGATCAAGTCCAGCAGCCCTGGATGCTGCCTCCTTCCCTCCCCTCAGAGCAAGAAGAGAAATCCCTGTGTGCAGGTAGTAATTGTGGTGGGCATTTGTGAATGCCCATTCCCCATTGCAGATTTTTCTTGATGCGGAATTGAGAGGAAGAATTTAGTCTCTTCTCATTGCTGCCTAGAGAAAGCTCACCATAAAAAAAAAAAAAAAAGAAAGAAAGAAAAAGAGAGAGAGAGAAAAAATGGCACTCTGTGGCTGCCTCTTTGCTTTTTTTATTTATTTTTTATTTTGAAGATTTAGTTGGAAACAGGAGGTTCTTTTAATACACTTAGCACTTAACTGGTGCCTGCCAGTTACAACTCTCCAAAGCCGGCAGTCATTTTCCAAAACAAAAGCTCTTACCTTTTCCCTTATGGCTCTTCCCTGTTACAGTCAATAAAAAATGAAATTGTAGGAAAGCTTTCTCATCTTCCACACTGTGTTTGTTTTACATTTATATATAAGCTTATACAAACACATGCACTCAGAAACCCCCTAACGAAGCTATTACCTGCATCTCTGGACTTTTAATCTTACAGCTACTGTGTAATTTGTAGCTGAGTATTATTTTATAAGCCCCAAATCCCAGTGTATTGACTCTAATGTCATAAACATACCTATATTTCAGGTCATCGAGCGAAAAGCTACCAGCTTGTTACCCAACGACAACATTTTTATTCTGCACTGCTTCCCATCTGTTAATATCTGTTGTGAACTGACTGCTATAATAAACAAACTGTGCATTTGCTTAGGCCTGGCTTTATCTGCACCTCGCAGGGGATTTGAAGGAAGGATCGTGTACTGTAGGCACTCATGGGCGATGGAGAGAAGTGCTCCCTGGGCTGGGATCCCCAAGGTGGATAGCAACTGGAAAACTCCTCAAGTCTCCAGTAATTTCCAAAGGGGTAGCTGCTGCCCAGAGCTGACATACCACAGCTGAGAAAACGCTGCTCCAAAAAGCTTGCCAGGATCTACTTAATTTTGGGGCACTGTTGGATGCAAGCACATCTCTGATTTATGCTTGGTGAAAAATATTTGACTCCCATTGGGATGCAAGAGGATGAGCCATGCGTGACCCTGCTTCTCACGAGACACGGGCACCCATCACTCAACCCAGCCCTGCATTCGAGGGGCAGCACTCGCCCAGTGCAATTCTTATTGCATAAATGATACTCATTGCATATGGTCAGGCAGACAGCATGGCTCCAGACTGCAAATCTCTTCCAGGAGTCAAGCTCCCAGCCTTGTAAACATGGAATCCGTCAAGCCGGAGGATGTAAGACCTCCAGGCCATTATTAGCCAATATGAAGCTTATAAAAGACTCTATAAACCAACCCATGATAAATAATTTCACAAGTAAGGCTGTGGCGGTGTAGAGCTTGTTTGGAGTTTGAAAGCTGCTGTAATGTGCTGCCAGGAGGATTAAATGCTATCACTGTTTCAGGCATTTTACAGTGTGCCGGGCGGTTACATGCGGTTTTTGTCCATCTGTTTGGTGAGGAGTTAGTGTAAGAAGCAGGGAGAGCAGAGGAGGTTCCACAAGTGCACAGCATAAGGGGGAGCAGACTCTGGGGGCCAGGGGCTGACCAGTGCTGTGGGACAACCGTGTAGAAAGTGACCCGGACATGTTGTAATATCTATTTTATATATTATCTTTTGGCCAAAGCTCGTAGGCTGGAGGCCTTTGACATTGCATCAGGCGAAGGATTACCTGTGGGATAAACTGTCATGGCGAGCTGGGGGAAACTTGCAGCTGAGACCCAGAGAGGTGCTGGCTGGTGGGTGGCTCCATCATCCTCCTCCTTTCCCCAGTATGTGGAGAGTGATGCAGACCTTCATGCAAGGTTTTAACCAGCAGCCTGCGGCTTCTAGTGATCGGGGGAGACTGAATACAGCTTTATGAGAAGGAGCTTAGCCCCAGCACTGGCAGCACACCTACGTGCGCACAGGTTAGCTGCAAAGATGACAGTGGCTTGAGTGGCATGCCCTGAGGTTTCACTACCACAGGCTTCTGGCAGCTGGAGTGTGAGTTGGGTCCTAGGAGGAATAAGGACAAGTTGTACTCCTTCTCTGACCCATCTCTCCTGGCTTTCTGGTTGCAGTGTTTTGCTGTGCTGCCTTCAAGGCAGTAAGTTATTGCCTTCCAGAAGAATCCTCAAAACAGTGTGAATCATTTTCATACGATGTGTGTTTTGTTTCCATGGTTATTAGAGCCAGGTTCGCTTACATTCATCCTTCCTTGGCTCAAAATGTTTCAGTTGCCTTTTCAACTTGTGTATTTGTCTGGGCTCCTGCTACTGCTCCAAGATAAGAAATGTTTTTAAAGGAAAATGTAACCAAGAGGTATGAAGCTCCTGGTTTAGAAGCTGAGGGGTATAAAATCAACATGACATTCTTCAGAAAATGAGTGGATATTTGAGTCAGGCATAGCCCAGCTTATCATCTGAAGCTGTTGCCCTGGGCAATTGGATAAATCTTTTTACCCATTGAAAATGCCACTTTGGTTGGTTGGTTTGTTTCAAACACCCAACTCCTTGGAAGAAGACTCCGCTTGAAAAGCAGGAGTGGCAGATTCTGACCTACAGCTGGTGCAGAAGAGTAGGAGGTAATCAGGGAGAAGGCTATTTCTCTTGTTGAATAAAACCATTGCTTATTTTACAGCTCTGCTTGGGCCTATTCCAGATCCATTAAAGTAAATGGAAAATCTTCACTTGCAAAAATGGGAGCTGGCCCCAGCTCCAGGGATTGAATAGCACACAGGGTCTCAGGTGGATCTTCACAGAGGAACAAATCATGTTCCTGTTGAGCCAGTCCCTGCTGAATTTACTTTACATTCTTGTCATCTGTTGACCTTGTGGGTTTTATGCGTTGCCTTGTGCTGCGTTGCTCGTGATCAGCTACAGTGGTCACAGTGGATCTCATCCAGCCATTAGCAACTGAGCTGTAGCTGCGCCCCCAAGTAGGTGCTGAGCTCTCGGGGCACCAGCTGCAACACCCATGGGGATGTGTGTGAGCCCTGCTCCAGAAATGGGGAGGGTAACCTCGTAGTTCAGACTAGCATAAAATGCCAACGTCTCGATGGGATGATGCCTTTTTGTGTGTTGCAGAAGATCCTGGTTGGTTACAACCGCTTCTCTGCGAGCAGCTCGCTGTGAGCCACTGCAAGCTGGCACCAGAGAGGGATCGGGGTTTTTCCCTTTGCTTTTCTGCTTTTGCTGGGCCTTGCAGCTCTCCTGGTGTAACACCTGGGAGGCTTTACATAAACAGCAAATATCGAAGAGAGACGTCAGAGATACGGGGGAATATAGCTGGGAAATGGCTTCTGTCGAATGGAGCTGTAAAAACAGCAGCTCAGATTAGAGAAAATGGGTTTAAGTGCTTCTTGCTTTTCCCAAGGGAAGTCCTTTCTGCAGGTTCTTCTTCCTTCCTGCTTCCCTATGTTTTCTTGCCCTTTATAGTCTTTTCCTTTTTTCCTTCAGTTGGGAAGGGTTTCTTCCCCCTGACCCACTACAACCATCAGAGCCAAGATGAATTTTTCATTGTTCATCTTTCACTACTGCAGGGCTGAGGCTGGGGGCCAAGCATGCTCCTGAGATCAGGACAGCCTTCCCCAAGGCTCTGCCTCGAAGCACATAGTGACTTCAGTGCCACAGGAGGCATTTCCCCTTAGTCCCAAATATCTCTCATTTCCAGCCTCCTGGGAGGAGCCCAGAAGAGCCCCAGGTCATCCTTCTGGCTGGAGCAATCTGCATGACCTGCTATGCCACACAGTGAGCAATCAACCGCTCTGCACACATGGTTGGTGCACAGGAGGAAGGTCCTTGGAGAGATGTAAATACTGGTGACATCGGTTAGAAAACAGCTGTGTGGCAAGCGTGGGTAGTTTTTCCATAAAGCAAACCTCACAGCGCCCATAGAAGAGCATCAGCAGAAGATGCAAAGGAGCTGCTTCAAGTCAGGGAAATCTCTGGTGGCTGGTGCTCCAGGGAGAATTCCTGGAGCATCTGGTGGCACGATGAAGGGTGAGCACCCTTGCCTGGACAGCAAGGGGTCATGAGAAGAGAAGAAAAACATCAGGATGTTATATTAAAAGCACATCTGTGCACAGTCTGGAATGGTAAATACATTTTCAGACTCCCCTCATAAAGCTGCAGTGTTTAAAAGTGCTGATAAAGTGCATTCCAATGTCCTTAAAGTATTGCAGCGCGCCACACACACTACACAGTGTTTATATGAGAGACGGCCAGCGCTGCGAAGAACAGCGAGATGAATGGGCTTGTACGTGTGAAGGGGAAGGATTTGTGGATTGTCACCAGAAAACGGGGTCCAGCTGGCTAATGCTGTCCTGGCCCTCAAAATCTTGGGGCTCTCAGTCGCACTGTGCCCAATCCGGCTGTGAAGCTGCTGGCACAGCAGGGAGGGATGGAGCAGCACTCAGCATCCTTCCCTGCTGCCTCATTTTGTATGGGACACTGCGGTCCATAACAGCAACCTCTCTTTTTAAGAGAGGTGTTCACAAATTTTTGTGGCTGGTGCTGGTCTGCCTCCTGTGCTAGGTTTTTTCTGTAGGTTTATTAACCCTCTTTGTGCCACTGAATTTCTGTCAGGCTCCCCTTCCTATTTCTCCAGGCTCCCTCTCCTTGTGCAGTCATGAGCCTTGGATGGAGGGGTGTTGCTATCAGAGGAGCTATTTTCTCTCCCTTGGCCCGCAGAGGAGCATCCATTCTTCCCACCATATAAGAAAAGTTCCCTATTAAGACTGTTCCTCAGAATAAGAGAGTCCTTTTAGAGCAGTTTGAAAAAGTGGTTTGAAAACCCTATTTGCAGCACAAAGAGTGAGGTGAAGATGGATGCTTTGGAAAGCAGTTGTGGAGTTGGTCCAACACCTTTCTGAGGCTGGGCCATGCTCTGGCTTTAGCAGAAGCTGTGATTTATTACAAACCTCAACAATTTGCAATATGAGGGCTGGGCAAGGGCTGCTGAGGAGTTTATCACTTTAGAAAATATTTCAGATTTGAAATGCCTGGGACCACGCGGTGTTGCAAAGCATTTCTTGCTGCTATTGTGCTGTGATGCCTAGTTAAGGATCTTTATATTAAATTGATTAAAAATGACTGGAGCTGGAGGGAGAGAAAGCAATAGAGCTGGGAAGGGAGCTGACTTCAAGAAGGTGATCATGTTGGCAAGAGGGAGAGGAGAAAGTGCCAGGCGTGAGGGCAGCACGAGGGATGGCCAAGGCTGGAGAGGGGGAAGGCTGCAGAGGAAATGGTGTAATGTCTTGGTGCTGCCTGAGCGGTGGTGTGGGAAGGAGTGAGAGAGGTGGTGAAGGCAGAGTTGAGAGGCAAATAGAAGCCAAGAAGGGAGACGTTTCAGACACAGAAGACAGCGGGGACACAGCAGTTTCTTGTGACACAAGCTGCAAAAATGGCAGGCAAAACATTAAATGTCAGTGTGCTTATGATGCCCAATTTCCCAGGTCTGATGTAAGTGGATATAACTCCCCAGGGGCTTGTAACTCTTCATGTCTTGCACCTCTGGAGCATACTTTCCTGGCTGCTGACATCTGTCATGCCACCTCACGCTCATGGTGCCACCCCACCACCTGCCCAAATTCACTAACACTTCTGCTCCTATGAAATGTATGAATCATAACTTCCATGCCACGGCTTTCTGCAAGATGGTGTTTCCAGAAATAGCATCCTGCAAGCCAAGAGACGTGATATTGCCCTTATGGTGGTGGAGGCCCAAAGAGAGGGAGCACAGAGAGAGTGTAAAGAAAACAATCCACCCAACAGCATGGTGGGAGGAAAGAAAGTACCATGCAGGATCCAGCCCTTCATTGGGATTTTTCTGAGTTCGTAAATTGAAACTATCAGAATTTCAGTGCATGATGAGATTTGGAAATGGATCCTCTATTGGTGGAATAATCATTGCACTACAAAAACATATCCACTGACACTTTAACCTAAGCTAATGAGGAAGTGTTGTACCTGAAACACTGTTTGATATTTTAATGTAACTTGCAGTGTTTCCTAGTACAGAGCTTTCCTCCTGGTGTAATTTCCCCTTAGACTTTCCAATAAGTACAATGTTCTTTTAATCAACTCTAACTCAATCACATGTTTTATAGATGCATTTGTTATTTGAAATTATGCGAGGAGCAACTTCTGAGGTGTGGAAGAGCCATCGTAACTGTGCAGCTAGTGGCATATTTGTAATCTATTCTTGGTGCTCTCACTTCTTTCTTATCCACATGCTGTTGCTTATACTCCCTGGCCAGGTCCTCTAACACTTTGCAAGCTATTTCCCTGTGAAATGAACTTAGCTGAGTCCTAATGCACACTCTTATTTTTCGTTAATCAGTCTCACAGGTACCCATTAGAAGCAGAGCTATGTTTGTATGAATATTGTCACGTATTAAAAAGGTCAGGGCCTTAGTGTAAAATTTGAGCCGAGGTGAAATCAAAATAATGTACATGTCTAATCAGCTGCAATGGATGTTTTGCATAAAATTGGTTCCAAAGGTACTGTTTCCATGCTGCTTTATCATGAAAAAGATGCTTTTTCACTGCATGCAGAAAGCGTTATTTAGAGAAGTTGTTCTGATTTCCGTAGGGTAAATACTTGTTTAGGGTCTCTCATTTCACTAATTATATCCACTTTTCTAAGCAAGTCTTCACCTGATATATTGCAGCAACACAGAAAAATACGTTAACGCCATTGTGGCCTCCAACTAGGATTTTGCTGTCGAAACTTGCTCTTCTCCTGACATATAAATGCTGTTTTTGTATAGTACCATCAAGGATGGATTTAGCACATCAAATTCACCTGCCAAAACAATGAGGGGAAAAAAAAGAGGTAGGAAAAAATGGAAAAGAGGTATGAAAGGCAAGATTATTTTTATTTTAATAGCTGCTATTTAACTCTCCTCACTCCCATCTACTTTGTGTTCTGCTAGCTTAAAAGCTGTATTATGTGAAATTAGCCAGTAAAAGTTCCACATTTGCCAGATGTTCAGCTGAGTAAAACTTGCAGTAAAGATTTTTGGAGGGTCACTCATTTACCCTCTCATGTCTCCTTCAGCCTTTCCCCTGCCATCTAAATTAAAGTCTTGGCTTGGTGCATCTTCTGATCAAATGCTAGCCACAATTTCTGTAACTTAGTTTTGACTAATGCATAGGGGAATGAAAGAACTGACCAGCCAGGGAGGCAGCAGCATTAGAAGTGACTCTCATTTAATTCCTGCCAGATATTAATTAGTAGACTACCATCACATTCATTTCATAAAATGGACTCATAATAAACTGTGAGAGCATCTCTTTAGTGAAGGTTTGTGGTCAGATTGAAATGCTGGAATTTCTGCAACCATTGCAAGTCTTTAGGAACAATGGGGAAACAGGGAAAGAGGCTGATAAAAACTCTTCTGGCTGTCGCTATCAGGGATGTTTCAGCTGGCAGGGAAGCAGGGGGTTCTGAAGAAGCTGGGTAGGAGGCTCTGCTGGGAGTTTCTTTCCTGCATGAAGCACAGAGGTTTGGCTTTTGCGGTTTCGGTGTGAAATTAATCCACTTTTCACAGCATATAGGTGACTTCAGAAGCCAGAGATGTAGCTTTGCCTTTTCCTCTGATGATTTCCGTGCTGTGCAGTGTCATTTCCAATGAGGCTGACCAAAGTTAGGATTACAGGTCCCCACTTAAACGCTTCCTGTATGGTTTCAGAAATGCTGCTGCTTTGATTTTGACTTTTGCAAGAGAAATAATTTCCCATGTCCAGGAAGGGGTTCAGATGCCTAAGGTAGGGGGAATTGGCTCACATGAAGGCGAGAGGGTGGACTAAGCACGGAGTCACTTAAGAACCCAAGTCCAGCTTCCTAAAGTTGGTCTCTCTCCTGTAAGCACCCAAATAATTGCACGGCTCTGATCCTTAGGCTTCCAGATGACTACCTCCCATTGACCTCAGCAAGGCAGAGACATGCAGGTGACTGTGGGGTGCAAGCAGTGCAAGTCATGTACCTTTACACTGTTATTTTGTAATGAAATCTCAAATGACAACCAAAGTCACTGCAGACTTCCCAGATGCAATCAGAGCCCCAGATAGCACATACAGGTGCTACTGGGGATAAGGTCAGGGCTGCTTTATTTGGAGAAGCCTTCCTTGTTTTCTTGCTTAAGCCTAATGATTTTGTGAGGGAGTGAGTATTAGTTCCATCTGAAGCTCCATCCCAGTATGCTGTCAGACACAGCTTTGACCATCTGACTTAAAAGGGCCTGGAAGACAGACTGAAAATGCCCAGGAGGAAATAACTGTTCTCCAGCATTACAGATGCCAAAGCAAAGTGTTAGCTCTACATGTGATAAAACCTGCTGCTTCCATGCCATAATCTGCTGCTAATGGAATTGGGGAGAATATGCAAATTGTGTTCTCATCAAACATTTAGAAATAAAAATATAACAACTCTGAAACCGGAGGAGACTTTCCAGATTATTCATCTTGTAGTGTTTGGTTCCTAGAAACTGCGAATGCCCATGCTTTCTTGAGTACTAGGCAGTGGGCCATATTCCTAACTGGTATCAATCAGTAACAGCTCCATTCATTCGGATGGACCAGATTTAGCCCATCTGGACATTAATTTGTCTTTCTGACAAGATTTGAACGCTCATTTTGACATGTTCAGGAGTTGAGCCTGCCAGCAGTTGTTTCTTTCCTTGGCAAACCTCTCCAGTGCTAGCAGAAGCACATTTTTTCCCTTTACGGCATGCACAGGCACTGCAGAAAGGCTTAGCTGCTGGTTGTAATGATCTCATATATTTTGGAAGCTCACCCTTTTACAAGGGTTGTGCCTGGGATGCGGACAGATGGGGTCTGCCCACCTCTCCTTTGGATGCTTGAGGGATCTCCCAGGTCTTTCCCTACAGTGTCATTTTGAGCCATGTCTCTTCTATTTGTCTTTTTCACTCCTCCTCATTACCTGCTCTTCACCCTGGGGCTCCTGAGGGCTTTCTTGCTATAAATTTGATTTGGAAGCAGAAATTGGAAATAGAAATCAGTGGTTCTGCGATTACAAGGAGGGAATGTGTCCCAAAGGCTAGGTGGATGTGGTTTGACTCAAGCTCTCGATACAGAGTTGGAAATTAAAACCATTCTCCACTGATATCCCTTTGCAGGAGACGTCTACAAGGAAAAGACTACCTGGCCCTCTTCCTGGACGTAAAGCTCATCAGCAAAGCAGCACATGTGCTGATGGTCTGGAAAAAATAAACAGGCATTGCTAGCAAGGTGATAGTGTATTTTCATCGAGAAAATTTAAACAAATATAGTTCTGTTCAATAGCCATATTTTAAATGGAAGGGAGTGAAGTTTTCTGTGTAATGAGATTGAGGCTGATATTAAAGGTAACCTTAAATGTGGCCTGAAAGCAAATCAAATCACTTGCTCCAGTTGTGAGTAAGGCAGCAAAGTGAACGTTAAGGCAAAACCAGGTGGGAGAGTGATAATGAGGCTGTGGGTGCAGAAATTACCACATTCATGAGAGGAGCCAATTTCAGACTTGAGTGCACTCAGGCTGATGGTGAGGGGATAGAAACAAGGTAGAAAATCTCCAGACCAGAGCACGGAAAATGCTGCGTTGCACATCCAGTAGCGACGGTGGCTCTTGAGTGTATCAAACTGGGGGAAGCAGGCGATGACTGAAGGTAATAGGAAAGACAGATCTATATGTAAGAAGGAGAGAGGGAAGGGTTGGAGCTCATCAGTCTGACCCCAATTATATGGATATAAATGAACATTCAGGGAGAAAAATAAAGCGTGGAGGTAAATAGGAAATTGAAGAGAATGCAGCCTGGATCTAGCAAAGGCGGATTGTGTTGTATAAATCTGATATCTTTGATAAAATAATAGATTTTTCTAGACATAGATTAGATCTATGGCATTTCCTAGCTGGATTCAGTGAAGCAATTGATATAGTGCCTTGTGAAAAATGACTAGGTGAGCTGACAGGGGGAGAATAATACAAGAATTGGAGATGAAGGCATATTAAAATGTCTAAAAGAGAGAACTAGTGGATTTTGCTAAAAGGAGAATTTGGCAGGGGGGGTAGGAAGAAATTGCTGGGAAAGTTGCTCAAGAGTTGGCCTTGAAACGAGCTCTAATTAGTTGTCAGTGAGCTTGTGACACCTTGGACAGCATGAGCTGGGGAAACAACGCTGACACAACAGCCTGGAGTATCTGCTGGGAAGAAGTGGGTGTCCTTGGAGAGGGAAGGAAGAGTGCTGGGGTGCGACAGCATGGGTGCAGAGTCATGGGAGTTCACATGGTCAGGGACCAGCTCACTAGTTAGGATAGACGAGGGGAAAAGAGATGCCTGTGGGTATTGGTAGTTAATACAGTCCTGAAATATTAGGAAGTCTGGTGTGAAAACCAGGTGGCTGGATCTCTAGGAATCATAAGGGCAGAGAACAATGGAAGAGCTGGGTTTGCTTGGCTTGGAGCAGAGTTCAGACTGAGTGTATGGTGGGAAACAAAACCAGGGGCATGAAAGGGATGACAGTGTTAATGAAGGGCAAGGGTGCCTACCTGGTCTACAGCACCTTGACTCTTGCTATTTCAAATGGGACAATTGCACCTGGGGCAATGCAAAAAGCAATGAAGCAAACCAGCTGGGGAACCTGTGGTCCAAAGAAGACTGAAATGTCCAGGTGGTCTTCAAGTATCAAAAGTTGTTGCAAAAAGGAAGGAAAAAAACTAGGCCTAACCTGCAGCAATGGAAATCTAGACTAAACGCTAGTCACAACTTTTAATGTAAGGGTCACAAAATGGTGTGGTAGAACAGTGAGGAGGCTGTGGGATGTCCATCACTCAGGATTCTTGGGACTTGTTTACACCATGTCAGAGAAGGCCTTAAGGCAGTTCGATGTTGCCAAAGAGGGGCTGGGGAGATGTGTACTCACTCCACAAGCGTATCTAGGCTTGAACACCAGCATGAGGGGGGAATATTAAAACTAATGGACATAACGAACAAGCAGACACAAATAGGCCACCAGTAGGTTAGGCTGACCATTAGGAGATGATTTTTAACCTTTGGAGAACTGAAACTATTGTCTATCAGAACAGAATACCTGGGCTGGTTTTAGGTGGACCTTTTCTATGGGGTTATGTTGTGTGACTTGCTACAGCAACAGACAATGAATGCGGTGGCTTGGCGGGAGCTGGTGCACCCTGCTTGCACCATTGCCTTCAGCAGCCCTATTGTCAGGGCTAGATGTAGGTGCGCTGACTATCTGAATAGTCTTGAGTTTTGTGCCACCTCTTGGAAGGCTTGAGCTGTAAGAAGTCAACCCTGTCCTTTGGAAACAGCGCCCTGAGGGCTTTCCCCATGATCCAAGCGTGGAAGGCAATGAATTCAGCTGCCAGCCCCAGTTCTGTTGTAGAGATTTCCTTACATCAAAGGTGTTTCTTCCAGTACTTCTGCCTTTCCTGAGATGGATAGAATAAATTAAAAGAGAATTTTTAAACAGCCCTTTAAAAAAACTTTTTGTTTTTTGGTTTGTTGTTTTGGAGTTTTAAAATTTTTTTTTCAAGTCCTTGATGTAGCACAAAAGTAATGTATGATGTTGGGCACATTGGGGAAAACCACTCCCATGGTTCTCATTGCCTCTCAGGAAGTCTGGATTGATGATTCCTGCTGTTGCAGAGAATGCTTCCAGGCTATGAGTGCACATTTTCCTCTCAGATTTAACAGTATTATTTTACACTTACATGACACTTTTCATCCTGAAGGATGCTGGAACACTTCACCAACTACGTATAGCACTTCTGAAGAGGTAAAAAATAGTAGGCACTCTTGAGAGATCATCTTGACTGTGTGCTGGTCCCACAGATCCTGACTGAGATCCCTCCGGTGCAGTGTGCTCTCTGGATGTAGTGTCACCTGCTAAGGACGGAACCCTGATGCAGCAAATGCTGTGTTATAATAAAAGGGAAGCTTTAAAATATTGCAGGTGATCACTAGTGATCATTATCATTATCAAATAAGATTTTAAAAATTACGATGATCATTATAACTATCAAAGAAGATTTATGGTGATGATGTTCCCTCTAGCCTGTGAGAGGTGAGTGTCTCAGCTTAAGGCTTGTGGGCTCTGAGCTCCTTGAAGTATCCTTCTTTCTTAATGCTTATAGTTAAATCCACACCTAAGCATGTGCTGTAATCTATTGCAGTAGCCTCTTCTCTCCCCCTTGGGTATTCCCATGCTCAGTTATACCTCTGCCACCAAAGACAGAACTTCCTTAATCTTTATTCCTTCTTCATTAAATTCACAGCTTTGGTAATTTGCAGATGTGGTGGAATCTGGCCCTGTTTTCCACCCTGCAGCCTTGCAAGGCAGCAACATCATTTAAGCGCCATATGGTTCTCGACAAAGTCAGGTTTCACATCCAACCTAAACAGTTTAATATTATCAAAAGCCCAAGCTCACTGCAGCAATAACAACCCCTGCTTCCTCCCCCTGCATTGTATAACAAGAAGAAGAAAGCTCTCAAACTGAGCAAGCTGCTGTGATCTTGAACAGGGGCTGCAGGGCTGGGGAAAAGACTTTGTAGCACCCTCGTTATGTTCATAGGACAACGAGCGTCCACCTGGACCACAAAGGAAGTGCAAACCCAGGTCTGTTTTCAATTAGGATGCCTTAAAAACACAGACCAGGTTTAGTTCCTATTGTTGCCATATATAATTAATTTATTTGATGTTTAAGTTTTAATGAGGGAATGCTACATGCCTCCAAGCTGCAGAACACTCAGCTGTCTCTATTGTTTAATGTATATTTGGCTTTTTCTCTTTTAGGGGCTTGGATTCCAGTCTCCACCAAATTTGATGCACGCAAATATTTTCTGGCAGAGTTTAATGTATTCAGCATGAGGAGGGGAGGACGGGCTGGGTGGGGACAGGGGAGCTGAGCTGAGTATTCATTCCTCAAGTCGCACTGGTGGTACAGGCATGAGAAAAGACTAAGTCTTCAACTTCCTCACTTAATAGACTGAGAGGTCTCTGTAGATGATGAGTAATGCTGCATGGAGCAGATGCCAAAATGGAACAGGAGCCTTGAGACGGGTTTTGTTGCAGTACCTTGTAGCAATCAGAAATGATTATCCTCGTTGTGCTATGATGCTATCAGTTGGCTGAGGACTTTACACTGAGTCACAGCAATCAGTATCCCAAATGGTTACAGACATCTGCGTTGCATCACAATAACAGCAATTACATTACTATGCTTGCATCCCATGGGACCTCCATCGAAATCCATACCATGAGTGCTCTCACTATCCCCTCAGCCTTTGGTGCAGTCAATGACAGGGCTTGCCCGGCCCAGGAGCTGAGTGTCCAAGTAATGTGCCAGCTTTTCGGTACAAAATACAGCCTGGAGAAGGGATGGGAGAGAGACATGTAGGCCTGTAAGGTAGCATTTTTAGGAAGTCTTTTCCATTTACCTGTTGGGAGCATAGCTTTCTCCTATTTATAGCAGAATAAGATAAAGGAATAATGGTGGCTTGATGTAAAAAAAAGTCATTTACAGATTAATTAGCATTTTAAAGAGCCACGGGGGCTTTTTAGGAGAAAGGTCGATGGAGCTACCAAATGAGGACATTTAGACACAAGTGATGATCTACAAGTCTTTTCTTGGTAACTTACTGGAGGGTGAACATGTTGTTAGAGTTGTTAGCAGTGGGGTGTCTGTTATCTGGGACTAAATAAATCATCTCTGCAAGCTGATGCTTCTAGTGAAGTGACAAAAGCACCCAGATGTAGCATTTCCTACCAAGCTGCAACATAGGATTTGCTGGAGAGAGGCTGTGCTGGGGTGAGATACAGCTCCCTAGCAAGAAAAGGATTATCCCTGCAGATTACGAGCAGGTCAATTAAAAAAATAGTCCTTCCCTACAAGGGGTTTAACCCTGATGTAGCAGGACAGGTACCAAGAGGTAAGATGCAGGGGATGCTTTCCTTTCATATTCTCTTTGTTGGAGTACGTGGATTGAATACAGGGTTTGTGATCTCAGAATTTGCATGTTGACATCGGAAAGAGCTCCCTGAGGAAATGGTGGAGAACGTCTGCATGGAGAGCTTTCGGGGAAGATGTGAAGTCAAAAAGGATTGCTACTGCCTGTGAAAAGTCAACTCATTCATAACAAAAGGCAAAACTCAGCCTCTGGGATGCAGAAGTCAATCAAGGAAAAAAAATCTCAATTCTGCTTGCTCGGCATGCACATTTGTTTATTTTCTGCTGTGGAAAAAGGGCTAATGAATGTTACTTTAAATGCAGCTAATTAGGTGTGGGCTTTTGAAAAAATCATATTGTGCCTTGCTGAAATCTTCATACTGCCGACAATAAATCTGGTTGGATTATATCAGGAATATGCTGCTAACACATGGGTTACCAGCAGTGTTTTTGTTAGTTGTAGCTATTTGTCTGGAAAGCAGAAGGGCCCCTGTACCCTGAAAACAACCACCTTCCTGTAACCCCAGCTGAATAGATCTGCTACTGATGCATAACAGCACCACTGAAGCCCTAGAAAATGCAGTATCAGATGATTAAAAGGAGCTGCTTGCCACACTGGATCTTGCCTCCCCCTCTGACTGTGGCAGCTAGAAAGAGGCAAGCACAGGTTAACGTTTTTTTTGTGCTTGGGTGTGTTTGTGGTAAAGGTGGAAACCTGCGAAGTCCAGTTGAGCTGGAGGATAGTCCTGCTAAATGCTTTGATTCAAAATCACCAGAGGTGAGTGCACGGAGGGCCAAATACTGCATCTTCTCAGCTGGGCAAAAAAAGTCCATTAAAGGGAATAGGAGCAGCGACCATAATGGGGGATTCAGGATCTGGCCTGCAGGGCTGAAGGCTGAAAAAAGTGCTCTACCCAGTGTGGTTCATGACCACGGCAGCAGCTGCCAGAGGGGCAGAGGGGATGATGTCTGTCACTAGACACCCTGTGTGTGGCCTCGTTGGGAGAGGGATGAACATTTCATGCTTCCCAGCTCTTGCAAGGAGACCTGTGGTCATGCAGGGGGCTGTACGCAGAAGTATTTTTAGAACAGTTGTGAAGGTCACACTACCATGGGTCCATGGGTCCATGGGACCAGGACACCATTCCCATTTTCCTGTTAATTCAAGTAATGTTTGCACTTTGACATTGCTGATATGTCTTTGGATTCATCCTCCTGTAAAATACAAGGATTCTTCTCAATTTTTAAGGGCTTTTTGTTTTTCAGCAGAAGTGAGTTATCTGGGTCTGGCTTGGGAATCTGAGCTCCAGGAAAACAACCACCAATAGAAGCTGCTGCTCTCGTATGAGTTGTCTGGGCTTCTTTGCCTTTGGAGGATCTGGTCCTTCCTTCTTGGGGGAGATAGGGCTGGGTGGTTACTAGATATCTGAGCTGCTCTTGAAGTCATACCTCATCCATCGAAGTCCTGTGCCTATTGTATCTGTAATACTGAGCAAGACAGAGGTTGCAGTTTCTCCAAATGCTTGGAAGTTAGGGAATGACAGCTGAGGTTTCCATTTTAACCTTTCTACTCCTCTGTGGAAGTGTGCAATTTTACTGATTTCTATCATGGGCTAAATAAGGTGGTTTGGCCCCCAGCTTATGCACAGACTTGACTAAATCAGCTTCATTCAGATTTTTCTCCCTAAACCCGCCATTGCCTAAATAAAGCCAATGACCTTCACCAGGACCTGCAGCTCCAAAAGTTAAAATACAGAAAATCTGCATGTCTGGAAAGACTTATTTATGGGGAACTGCAGCTGTCCCACCCCAATAAAAGCTTTTCAACTGTCTGGCATAGCTGTAACAAGATTAGAGCTTGTGAACACGGCGTTGTCTCGCTAACCTTCCTGACGTTTTGCTGGCTCTATCAGTGTTCGCAGTGCGGTGCACATTTTGTCGGTGCTCTGGTCTGACGGTGCTGGTAGCAGATGGTATTTGTTTAATTCTGCTTGTTCCCAGAGTGCGTGTGGGCGGCTCTTTGCTGCCCAGGTGGAGGGAGGCACGGCGGGAGCTGGGACACCCTGCAAGGCTGTGACATGATGGGGAGGGAGACCTGCAGACCCCCGTGTTTTAACCTCTCTTCTGCCTAGTCTTCTCTACTTTAAAAGTGTAGTTCAAGCTTTGCTCTGATAAAGCAATTAGGCTTAGAAATACAAAGCTTTTTGGAGAGGCTTTTTAGAAGGCAAAGGCTGGTCCAACAGAGGAACGGGGTGAAGGGGGTGCAGCAGGGGCTCGGAGAAGGTAGTGGCGATGCTCAGGGGAACAGTAGCTTGCAGAACTGGCTGCCAATGTGAAGGACCTGTTCTCACCTGGATTTTAACCTTTAAATATGTTATAAAATGCTCAGCCCTAGATTATTTTTAGCAGCCCTGGCAATCCCAAGCCAACTGAACCGTTTTGCTTCACTGGCCCCGGCACTGTTGTGGTGCAGTGGGTCGCAACTCGGAGAGCACATCCCACCTATAAATGCTCAGGGGAGCATGCCAGGAGGTGAGAGATTGTGTGTTTGTGTATGTGTGAGTGTGTATGGTGCATGAGGGTGGGTGTGAGAGAGAGGGACGGTGCCAGAGGGGGAAATGTGACTCTCTGCTTCATCCTTCCTGATTGCATCTACGATTTCCGTTAATGGCAATGTAAGTCATTTCATTACAAGGTTTGTTTAATCTAAACTTCACATTTAGCCCCCCTGGAGACAGGGTGAGTGCATGGTTTGTTTTCCCTGTTTCATCCCACTGTGATGCTGGAGCCCTTCTCAGAGATAATGGAGGGGCTGCTCGCCTGCCAGAGTGGCTTGCCGGCTCTTCCCAGCGGAGTGGAGCCAGGAGATGTGACTGGGGGCAGCAGTCCTCTTCCATCTTCTAACATCCTTCTAGCACATGCTGCACCTCCTGCATCAGCCCTCAGCTGCTACCAGCAATGACACATGTGCCCAGCTTGGCTGTCCCTTCCCTGGACATAGGGGAAAGCCAGGAGGGTGGGAGGCCAGGTTCCTAAATGATAAGGAAGTGAAGGAATGATATGGGAAGGCACAAAATGCAGCCTAAACACACTAAAATGCATCCCATGGGAGCCAAAGCTGAACTGAGACTGGCCCTTCTCTGCACTGGTGACAGAAACACTGGCTGGGATGAGGCTTCCCACATTGCCCAAAAACTATGCAGAAAGTGATTTTGTCCCAGCGGAAAATCTGCTGGGGCTTGTAAAATGAGGATTACTCCTTTGGGTAAGCAGAGCTTGATCTAAATCTCAGCTTCAGACATGCCAGCTTCCTTCTAAACATGGAGCGATGTGGCTTTTGTACTTTTAGATTTCTCTTTCCCAGTTTGGATTGGGATCACATGTTGCAGTAGCCAAAATTAGAGCTAGAATGGGGACCCTTGCATATTCACTTCTTGCTGAAATCAGGCCCCATTGAGGGTCTTTAGCATTTTACTGATAATGGTCCTTTGCCAGCAGAACTAGGCGCAGGGCCTAAACATGCCCTTATTAAACTCACTGGAAGTTTTGATGTGGATTTCAATGGCACCAGCATTTTTTCCCAAAGGGACCCTGATTTTGGTTTTTTTTTTTCTCTACGGCTCAATCTTACAACTGGTTTCTGCTGACTTTTGCTGATTTCCTTCGCAGGACCAGTAGCCCTAGCAATGGGCAAATAAACAGAAATGGTCCCCAAACCTTGCTGCCAATAGGGACAGTTAAAGAATCAGTTTAGTGCCTACATCTGGAATTTCTTTTACAGTAAATTGACTGGGATGAGGAAGATTTAGATACCAGCAAATTCCAGTTTGATTGTTAACAGGTGCAAATGCAAATGAGGAAAGCATCATACCTGGACTTTGGCTCTGATTTTGCCTTCCCAAATCTTCCAACAGAAATTCCTCATTAGAGTTTTTTGTCCCATAGAAGAAAATTAGAAAATTACTGACTTTCAAGTTGGTTTTCTTGCTTGCTTTCAAAATGAAAGCATCGGTTGGAAACATGTGTGCATGCAAGTCTGCTTGGAAGCAGGGCTGCCCCCCCTCTAACCCAGCTCTTTTTTTTAATTCCTTGAAGGTGCCGAAAGACCCCCCAAGAGCTTTTGATCTTTGAAGCTGTTTTATTACAACACAAAAATTATAAGCACAAGAAAAAAATATTTATTTAAAGAAGGGAAAACACTGAACTCCTGGGTGAGATGGATAAATTAAAAGCTGGAAAATTAATCTCCAACCTGCCCTGTGAGTTCTGGCAGGATGAATGTTCTCATCCTGCTGGTCACTGTGTGTATCTAGACAAACCCACCCTGGACCAAAGCATCTTTTTTACCTAACCTTCCCTAGGTTTGGACCTGGGTAAGCAAAGAGGCTCTGAATGCTTTTGGTGGATTCAGTCTCACTGATTAAAAGCATAAGACCTGTTACAAACTGCCACACAGTGAAAGCTTGGGAAAAGGGTGGGATGGAGATCTGTGAAGCCATGCAGGGTGTGGAGCACAGCTCTTGCTTATGCACCGTCCCTCCTACAGGACAGCCCAGCAGATATCTGGGAGGATGTCAGTGAGGTGCAAAACCACAAGGAAGTATTTCTTTACAGGGTGCATCCGGAGGCGCACCCTAAAACTGTAGAAGCCAAAGATTATAAATGGGTTTAAAGTGGATAGACACATTTATGGGAGACAGAACCACCTGTGGTCATCATCGGGTCCAGGTACAAACAGGAGTTTGGGAGATGGCCACCTGCTCAGCAGCAGACAGCTCCTCGAGATGCACTGAGATATCCTGGGGAAGGGCCTTTTGTCTGTCCCTCATTTCTTATATGCTTCCCCACACGTCCTCACTTCCCTTGGGATCCCTTATCCTCCCTCCATGGGGACAAATAGGCATCTCTGTGAGTTCATCGTCCTCCTCCCCTAATTTGATGTCACTCTTTGAAGTATCACCACTGACAGAACTGGTCGTTCCTGAACCCTCTCTATGTCATTGCACAAAAAAAATCCCTCTTTGCCAAGGACGGCCCCTGGTATTTTGTCTTGCTTGGGGCAACAGATGAGAGAATTTCCTCTTTCATGGGTTAGCTCAGATGCAGAGCCCACGGTGTTCCCTGGCAGATTATTAGAGCATTAACCATGCTCATTTAATGGAATTGAGATGCAGATAAGATGTAGTGTATTATGTATTGTATTCCCTTCTCAGTGTGGCTGAACATGTTTTTTAATGTCAAGGGCAGGTGTTTTTGTGTGATACCTGCTTAGTGGTATTTATGGTGATATTTATTCCAGGGCAGCAGTTAATGGCATTGTCCTGTGTTTCGTTGCACTCTGAGATTAAACTGCATGTCTGGCACATCATTTATTCAATTATTAAAACATCTTAATGAAGGTTAACAACACAGTGCAGCACGGTTGTGCAGAACCGGCACACATAAATCTGTCAGGCATTACGTTGGGAAACGCGACTGAACTGCATCTCCCGAAGAGCAGATGGGGCAGATTAGAAGTGCACACAAAATAGTGCCAGAAACACAGCTCTGAACACAATCCTTCTGGGAACCAGAGCTGGAAAAATGGAAAAAAGGGCTATAATGGGTCTTCCCGGTTTCAGCTGCCAGGAAGCACTGAGCAGTATCGTTGTGTTTTGGGTTTCTCTCTTGCTGATCCTGGGTGAACACTTCTGTGCTTTGAAAGACCGTTTCCAGAGCAGATCTTTCTCTGAACATGGCTGGTTAGGCTTTCCAGGGCTTTATGGGGACACCGGAGCTTTGCATAGCTACAGGGAACCCTTTTTGTGGCCATGCAGACAGCGGAGTCCTGCCTCTGCGGGGTCTTGGAGGTGGTGAAGGTGGTGTGGGCTGGGCACCGGGGCTATTGCTAACCACCAGTACAGCTATCCTGCAGCGACCATGGAGGGGCTCAGGGCTGCATAAACGATGTTTGAATCTCTTATTCAACTTGGGAAAAGGTTCCCAGCACCGCAGAAAAGCCCCGGGCAGCACCCTTGCAACAGCAAATACTGGGATAGCGTTCAAGTTTTTTTTGTTCCCTTGGCAAATATGAATGAAACCTGGAAAAATGCTAGAGGACTTCATTGTCATTTTATATGATATTGTTAAGGAACGAGTTAAACTTCCAAATGAGTCTGGAGTCAGGGAAATTCTGTAGCTGTCTGTGAGTTATCTACAGCTGACCTGCCACCTAACGCCCCGATCACAGGCTAAAGGGCTTGCTGGTTCAATTTTACTTCATCAAAACAAGGATGATATTTGTGTTTTGCAGCAAATATCCATGGCCATTACAAAATGCTTAAAAGATACTTTTTCCCTCCAGCCTTGGGTGAGAGCCATTGGATTCACGTGTCGTGTGGGAAGTAAACAGAAGTTCTTCTTGCTCAGCAGTCTTGATATGCTTGCCAATTGCAGCTACATTTATTGCCCAATGGTACAATACTTAATTGAATTGTTACCTTGTTAATTTTTTAATCAAGTCATTATGATCTATTAATGACCTTGGAGCAGTAAAGGTTTTGCAGCCCAGGATATGCCAATATCCTAGGGAATGACTGCTGTATGAGCTGGTCTGAATGATCCTCAGTAAATCAAGTAATGCTACTATACACTGTAGTTTGCACAGAGAGGGTTATTTAAGATTATACAGATGCCTAAGACTTGGAAGCCAAAGTCAGCAGCAAAGGTATTTCCTGTCTTCTTCCAGAGGTATTCCTGTGCCCTGTGCTCATTCCGTTAGATTTAATTGTTTCATTCATTTCTCTTGAGATGAAATGATTTGTCCCAAAGCTCAAGTGCTCATAATGTCCTTATGCAGTTCAATAGCCATTCATTGATCCACTGCATAGTCCTGCAAGCATTACCATTACCTGCTAGTTCAGTGGTGGCCCTGCTGACATCAAGACTCCCCTCCCCAGAGGTTATTAATCACTCATTGCCTCATTCTCTCCAGTTCATTTACACACTGCAGTGGCAGAGCCCAAAAAAGGGTCATGCAAAGAGAAAACACTCCTGAGTATAATGTTGGTACGGTTGTGAGGACACTGTTGCACTTATTTCTTCACTGCACATCTGCAGATTGCTGGCTTTCCAATGATGCTGTCCCAGCTCAGATTGATGGAGAGGAAGACAGAGTCCTTCACCAGAAACTCACTCATCTTTCACTGTGTTCAGTCAGGTTTGGAAACCCATAAAATAGACCTTTCAAGCATATAAAGATCACCAGGGTAGAACATTTACCCGGATTTAATGGGGAGGTAACATGAGTGTCGTTGATGCAAAGGAAAGCTCTCCATCATCCCAGTTTAAGTCCCAAAGGCAATGCTCCGTGACACTTCAAAAATATAAAGAGTGTAGTAAGAATAAATATAATATATGAGCTTTGCCAATGCAAATGAAAAGCAATTATCCCAAATCGCAGTCTTAATTTATAAGCAGTCAGTATAATTTGAGAAACTGAAATCTGATGTTGCTAAATCAAATTCCTGTAATTCCACTGGGCATTAAGCACATAATAAGATTACACTGTGCACTGAGCATGTCCTTGTTAAATCTGCTGGCTACTGCATTTTTATTGCTCTCCTGGGGGTTTATTGAGTTTACACTTCCAGTAAAAGGTAATGTTTTCACAGTGTCTTTGGTACACTGGCCACACAAGGCTGTCTGCAGCAGGCAAAATTGTTAAGCCATATAATTTGCTTACATCCCTTGGCGGCTCAATTGGAAAAAAAGGTAATTAAAAGACACCATGCAGTTGTATATAACCGAATTAAAAATAATAATAATGAATCTACTGTACTGTAATCAGTAAGGAAAGGAAGCCATGCATAATGGTGAGGTTTAGCCGTGAGACAGCTAAATTGATGAGCTCTCCTGTTTAGATTTGTTTTTGAATGCCTGAATAGTGGTGCTAATATGATGATATCTGAGATTATATACAAAAGTGACCTTGAGACTAGCTGCTCTCCAAACAAGGAAGAATAGGATTTCCTTGCAACAGGCTGGCTGTAGTCTTGGAAAATGGATGAGAAAGCAGGGGATAAAGAGAGGACAACAGGTAACTTGGATATTGGCCAGTGAAAGTCCCTGGGAGAAGCACAGTGTTTCCTAAGAAAGACCCAGAGATGAAATGTGCCATTTTAGAAGGAGGCAGAGAGCTATGAAGCAGCAAATACCCTCCCAACAAACCAAAGCAAGACAAAATGAATACAGCAGGCACCAAAGAGCTGCTGTTGGCGGTGCACCCTGATGTGCACACCTATGAGCACTTAGCATGGGCATCCTTGCAGGACCATCTCAGCCTTCACCTACAGATGTGCTCTCCTGGTCTTTGATTCCCTCCCACTAGCTAACAGTGTTTGGTTTAAACTTCTGGGAGTAAAAGTCTCCTTGAAAATGCTTATCACTAATCAGGGTAATGCCGGATAAGCTTGATAGACATGTTAATTTACGTTTTAAATCTTCGCCATTGTGGCTGGGACAATTCCTCTGGCTGTGAATAGGGAGGGTAAAACTGTGGGCTCAGATCTGTCCTAAGAAGTAACATCATTTTATTCACTGGGAGCTTATAGCGTTGCGGAATGATCCTGTAATATTTAAATCTCAGTGATTTTGTAGGGTCATCTTTTTTCCCACTTCTAAGTTCACTTGCCAGAACACTTTTACAGCCAAGGTTTCAGGAACATCTCCAAGTCTGCATCTGGATACCTTGCTCTTATAGCTGAATTTTGTCAGAAAAGAACAGGCCAAGTACACATTCATCTCTGAGAATCAAGATAATTCTGCTAAGCAGGACTTGTGATAGCACCATGAGAACAGTGGACCCTGCAGCCACTTAGAGAGCCCAAAACTTTTGCTTAAGACCAGATCTGAATTAGAAAGAGAGCCTTTCTCTGGCATGCTCTTGCAGTTTCCAGCAGCTGACTCTTAGAAGATTTCTTGCCTTGCTTGGAAAAAAAGAACTATATATTTATATATGATTTCTGATGTGTATAGAAAGATTCCTGGACTGACCTTTTCCTGCATCACTTTTTGTGTTCTACACCCGCAGATACAGCGTTACAGAGCCAAGCACATGTGAGGTCAAGGTCTCGCTCGTGGGACGTCCTGCAGCTCACGCCAGCTTGTGTGGAAAAAGTGGTGGAGGGTCACTTATCATGCACTGAATGCTGCAGCTCTCTGCAGGGACTCACTTTGCTCTGGATTTAATGGTTTGCAACCTGGAGGGTTTTCATGTGTCTAAAACCACAGGTCCTCTAGCCAGTCACCAGCTATTCCTGATATTTGAATGTCAAGGCCACAGTCTGCTTCAAAACTGCCTGGGCAATTCCAGAGGTTTCTGCTTGAAAAGGTTGCAAGCAGCCTGGTTTCTCAGGGCTACACCCCAAGAAAGATGCACCAAGACTTTGACTGAATTATTCCATTATTTGAGATTTATTGCTGGCAATGGACAAGTTCCTTTAGGAAGGCCTTAACATGAGCTGACAGTAATTCACCAGAAGTTTGGTATGTTTTTACCTCAGGGAACTCTAAACCAGCCAGCCTTCCCATGACGAAATATCACAGAGGTCACGGAACAATTAGGATTAGGGTTACAAATGTGTTTATCAGTGTCAGGAGAATTATGTCTTCTAGCCCTGTCAGATAGGCATCTTAAGACATCTACTTTGGAAGACTTACTGGGAGAAGGAAGAGCTTGAACCATAAACGTCATGAATGCTGTGTGTGCCATGCAGGCTGCCCCTTAAGTGTTGATAACATACTGGCATTGCCAGGATGGAGTAGAACTAGCTTTTCACTCTCTTTTCCACTACAAAGACTGGGAGGTATCTGAGGAAGCTAGGAGAAACTCAGAGCAAGCAAAAGGAGTTGCACCTTCCCATGATAGGCTGTTGCCTGTGGAACAACCACAGCCCCTTGACCAACTGTGGATACAGATGCTAAAAAATTGACAGCGGCTCCAGGGAATGCTAAACAAGTTCATGCAAGAGAGATCCACCCAGGGTTGCTAAATGCAGAGGAACCACATCTGTCTTGGGAAACCCTTGTGCTGAAAATGGCTGGAAGCTGGGGAAATACCAGTAACTGCTTCCCTGAGCTTAGACTCTTTCCTAGCCATCCCCTCTTGGGCTAGGCTGATCTGTGTTCTGATGGCTGTGGCCCCTTTGATGGTTTGTTGTGCTCCAACCTCCCTCCCACATTTGGGCTTTGGGGACAGAAAACAGCCCCCGTAGTGCCCTCCTTTTCTTCCCCCACCTCCCACCCTGACATGCTGCATTTGATGTGTGGGATCAGAAGTATGCAACCCTGTTGCATGACCTTGTGCATGGCACTTGTCTCATCAGGAAAGAAGGTGCAAGGTGTGTGCTCAGATAACACTGCCAGAAATTATCCCAGAGGGAAGGTAGTTTTTATTGATGACCCCAGTTCATCACACTAGCCATAACTCTGTTAACTCCTGCTCAGGGGCAGTGCTTTTCCTTTGAAAGAAAGAGATGTAGCCTTTCATGAGGACAACACTTGTGTCTGTTCCATTGAAGAAAGACGAGGCTCTTGCATGTCTTTCTGTGCTGTAATCAATTTATTGCTTTAGGGGATCCAGAGCTCTCCAGGAAAGTGTCATGGATTGTGTCATGGTGCACACTACTTGCATGGAGACCTTTGATTCAGCTGGCAGACATAAAAAGAAGACAAAATGTGTTTAGCCAAAATGCTCTGTAATGACTGCATGTGTGCAGCTGCAAAAAGAGCAAAAGCAATTGAGCCAAGAGTGGAAATTATTAGCAGCAGGGTCTGCATTCATGTGTGCTTCATATTTTATTCCCGATTTATAATTTCTTTACCAGCTGTACAATGTAGCTTGTTATGTTCCCACCTAACTGTTGTCCACCCTGCTGCCTTCCCAGGGCTCTCCTGAGACCATGGCTGATGACCTGCTCTTGACATTGACCTCCACTGCCCAAGAGTTGGGGAGGTGCTCTTGAGTATGCTCCAGGCATAAACATTTGGGGTGATGTAGTGGAGTAAGAACTTCCCCTGTATACCTTACCCTGGGTCTGGAGAACCTGGAAACACACTGGGAGCTCAGGAACAGGGGCTGAGGCCAGAAAACCAAAGCCATCGAGGGAAAGCTGTTTCAAGCTGCAAACCAACATGTACAACCCAGCCAGTAAATCCCCACCTCAAGGCTTGACAAAATTGTCCTGACAAGATAGATGTTCTCGGTCTACGTTTTTCTGCTCCTTTCATCACCAGGGTTGCTGAGAGCTTACTGACAGAGCTAAAGTGCACCATGTGCTGGTTTATTACCTCTTTCACCCTCTCCTGCCTGAGAAGGGCTGGATGTGGGGTACAGGGTTTGGATTTTAGCTGCTTGCTGTGCACTGCACGCGTTGGGGAAAGACAGGCAGTGCTCAGGGCAGCTGGCATGGAAATGGTTAAAGCTGCTGAGGACACAGACGCTTCTTTGCAGCTCAAGTAAGTTTTACAGAAACCACAAGAGCCGACTGGCCTGCAGAGGGACGAGGAAATACTCACATAAATACGTCCCTAGATTAAGTGGTTCTGCAGTCTGCTCTCCACTTGCTGCAGATAGCGTGACATTACTCCAGAAGTAGAGCGAGCTGAAGAAGCAGATCCTTGCTGCTTCCTAGTCTTCAATAGGTTTTCCCTCTATTTGTATAAGCAGCTGTAATGACTGAGCTAATGTTCAGATCCTGCCAGGCCAGTCTGGTCACGCTTGGTCCCAGGTTTTGGGTCTCCAGTGGGTACACTGGTCAGAAATACTGGCATAAGACAGAGGCAGAGCTGCTCCTGTTGGCTTGCAGAGTCTTTGTAGGCTAAAAGGGGGAAAGAAGTATATCTTTTCTGGCTTCTTAAATCACAGGCTTTCTGGTGGGCAAAGGACATGTCAAAACTCCTAGCTTTACAGCAGTGAGGAGGCCAATGGATTGCAACAAACTGGAAGTTTGAGACCAAGTGCTGTCTTGTAATGAACTGCTTTTCCAGAAAGTTGCTCTGCAGACCGGCTGGAGTCTGCACACAAACCTGCCTACATCTCTGCCTGGGCTGCTTTAGCTCAGAGTTCAGAAGTGAAACAGAATCATTTCCTCGGAGGGGATGAAATCCTGGTCCTGCTCACCCTGAAGCCAAAGCTCCTTTTACTGTTACCAGCGAGCCTCTGCGGGAGCTCTGCACATTTATCACAGCATTTTGCAGCATCCCTCCTGCTCCTGGCCAGGCTCTGCTCCATCCTCCCAGGGTACAGGGACAAGAGCCAGTGCACAGAGCTAAGATGGTGTAATCTGCTGGTGGGCACTGCTGAGAAGGTGGGACCCCCACCTCAGATGTGTGATTTGGGGACCTTGTCCCGGCCAGGTACTGCCACTGGAAAATGTGGCTTTTCCCTTACAGGCAGCACCTCAGCAGGAACCTGCAGGGCTCCCCTACATATAACTGAAGCCCTGGGGTAATTCGTGAGTTTTGCACCCAGACGAGCAGGCACTGCTGACCAGGCAGCTATGAGCACAGTCGCAGCTGGATTCAGGCTGTGCTTTGCTGGGGGCCAGCAGAGCAGAAGGCACACGGTGTTTTCAGTGTTTTCACTGTTTTCTGCTTCTGTCTCTGCTCCTACAAACTGTGGAGCTGCTACCTTTCACACTGAGCTCTAGTGTTTAGGATGGTGTGATTTCTTTGGAAGTTGTGAGTTTCTGTTGTAAGTCTTTCCACTCTGCCTCCCTTGTGATGGCAGAGGGATGCTTGCAAATATAGCACAGGTTCATTTTAAAGGTTGGAACGGCAAAGTGCAGGAGTACGTTGTATAAAGAATGAGAAACAGATCCCCGCCATACTATTCATTTGCCTCATAAGACATGAGGCTTTTTACATTATTTTTAAAAATTCTTGGGGGGATGCTTATGCCTTACAAGTTATAAAATCCTGAGCCTGCTGTTGCTAGATTAGCTTTCCGAGTTAGACAGAGAGGGGATGCTGCTTTTACAGGTGTCCCAGGAGTCTTACGCACCTAACTTCAACACCAGGAGCACGTGGGAGTGAAATCCCCCACAGATGAATGTATCTCCTGAAAACCTCTGCTGCTGTCTTGCGTTTCACACATGATTCTTCTTGGATACTTTCCTTGCCCTTTGCAGAGGTGTTGGTTTGATTTCCTCCCACAGAGAAATTCCACCCCCCCCAGCCGTTCATGCAGCCTGTCAGGCCATTGCCTTTAAACCTGGGTGGATGGTTTTCAGGCCAATAGATCCTGCTTGAATTTGAGGCTTTGTCCAGGCTCTCCTATGTTTCACTGCTAGTAAATGTGAGGAGGAGAAGGAGGGTAATGTCTGGTATACCAATTACTAGTGCTCTAAATAACTGCTAGGGGAAGGATGTGCCTTCAGCATCAGGTGTCTGTGGGCTATGTCTCTCCTGCTTGAGCCCAGCTGTACGTCAGTGCTTCTCTTCGATAACAAGGGAAATTTTTCCCTTTGGCTGTTTGCAGATCTCTTGAATTTGCACATATGAACCCTCGTGGGCCCAACATTTGCAGCTTTGGTTCCTGCCCTGAGGGTAGGACCTGGCAGAGAGTCCTGGAGCTGCCCCATTTCCTTCCAGTTCTATAACTCAGAGCAGGACACGTAAAGATTTCCATACGCAGGAGACGGGGAACATGTGCAACCTCCTTCAGAGGGAAGGATGCAGTTTAGGAGCCATGGGCTACCTTGGCTATCAATAATCCTCTGTGTTATAGAGGAGTTATTTGGATTCGGATACAATTTAATGCAATCTCAGGTCTTCTGTGCTTTCTGTTCTCCTTTTTCTCCTGCATTTCTCCATGCTAGGTATGGGGCAGAGCCTTTGCATGGTCCCAGGGGTCTGGGCTGGTGTAAAGGCTCCTGCCTGCAGTTGAGCGTGGGGTGCTTCCAGTCGCTCTCACACACTCTCCCCTCTTTCCAGCTCTACAGCTCTTTCACTGGGGCCTGCCCAGGTTTGGTGCCCTTCCAGTCCATTTGCACCACCAAGCATCAACGAACACCGCGAGCTGCCGACTCCTGGGGGCGAGTCCTCAGCAGCTGGGGGTGAGGTGTGAAAATGGGGAAAACCTGGCAGCCGGTAGAAATCACGCTACTTCCACTGTGTTTTCAGAGCAACCTGATGGTGCTTAGCAATAAATGCAAATGATAGA
Organism: Haliaeetus leucocephalus; assembly: GCF_000737465.1. Lineage (NCBI taxonomy): Eukaryota > Metazoa > Chordata > Aves > Accipitriformes > Accipitridae > Haliaeetus > Haliaeetus leucocephalus. The sequence goes on from NW_010973114.1 coordinate 6,311,745, forward strand.
GGAGCTGCCAGGTTTCAGCAAGCTGCTCCCTGTCTAAGCTGGGCTGTGCTCATTCCTGCTGAATCCTAAGGCTGGTGCCACAGACAGGGAGGCAAAACAGCACCCAGGGAGATAAAACTGGTGGAAATGGGGCAAAGTGTAGCTGCAAAGAGTGGCTGGTTTTGGTTTGGGCCTCCTTAATGGTACCATGGCCTCCTCTGAGTTTTGCTGTGATTAATTTTATCCTCATGCTTGGCATTGACTGTAGCTCCTGAGTCATTTGGGGGTCTCTTGGGACTGTTGCTGCGAGCTCCTGTCCCACAGGGGACTCAGGCTGTGTGTCCCTTAGGTACACTGAGACTGTGGCTCTGCTGGTGTCCTGTCTCCCTGGAAGGAGATGATAAATGAGTGGGCAAGGTGGTAGGACCCAATGCACTTCCATTTGGTTGCTGCTGAGAGCCATGTTCTCCCTTTCTACGCACTGTAACGTGGAAAGATGTGGACTATAGCAGGAAGATGGATCTTGGAGCCTATGTAAGTCCAACAGGCTACTTCTGGGCGTGCTTGCAGCTTGCTCAGCCTTTGGGCACAGACTCAAGCACCTCTGCCAGGAGGATGTACACATGTGCTTCACTATACACAGGAAAACAGCGCAGACATCTCAAAGCTGCCATGCAGAGGTGAACACTGCTGCATAACCCCATGCAAATACCTTATCAGTACAAATTATCTTAAACACTTTGGGCAGTCAATCTCCATGGACAATTAACTGGTCTGCGCTCAATTTCTCTATAAATACACTACCAAGGGAGTAGAGGTGAAGCTGGTGGGGAGCAGATTGACCTAAAATTTAAATGCATGGAAAGACAACACCTTGCCTTTTTCCAGAAGATGATGAGTTGGATACTGCATCGGAGACCCCAGAGGTGCCGAATACCTTCTCCAGATCTCTCTTAGGAATAGGAGACAAATTTATCTTCTGCTCTTTCTCACTCTTTGCAAGACATGCACCCCAATTATCATTGCTTTTAAAGACTTAGGATCACTCTTTCCAGGTAGTATACATTTTTTTTTTTGAACCAAGTGACAGCATAAATACTTCTGCAAAGTTGAACTGGAATTTCATGCAGACTTAGCCATGTACCTCAAGATCCAGCCTCCCCATGCCATAGGGGACCGATCCACAGGATCTAACACTGTCTCACTCCAAACCCTGGAGCTGAGGAAGAACTTGTAAGGGGGACAGTGAAGCACTTCTATTTTGCCTGTAGAAATCCCTGTTGCTGGCAGTTTGGAAGAACAGATCTCTGCTGGGAAGGGATGAACCAGAGGTGCATTGGGGCGAAGGCACCGTCAGGACCAGCCTGCTATGATGCTCCTTGGAGCCTCCCAGGTGTGTGACTGTCCCTAAACATCAGTTGCTCCCCCCTCCCCACACATCCAGCCCCCAAAATGTCCTGGTCTGCAGAAGAGTGAGCTGGAGTAAACCACCAAGCACGCACAAAATGACCCTGTTTTCTCAGCAGGATCGTCCACCGGTTCCTGGCTGGGATCTAACACCAGAGCTGCTGCCGTGCTGTTCTATCGGCAGGACAGCTGCTATTGATTTTTATTTCATGCCCATTGATAGAGATGGTGCAGGTGGGAAACTTTGAAAGGAGACATAAATAATAAACTAAGAAAAGCTGTAGTGGTGGAGTGAACAAAAAGCAGTCTGGCATTTACTGGAAAGCATAGTTTAACGGGTAATTTTTCAACGCAAAGACAGTTTTGCTACAGAAAATGCTGGACCTGCTTTTGCTGTTAGTTATGCAAGTGGAATTTGGAAGCAGTCCTGGGCCAGTGGAGAAAGTGGGGTCAGCCCTGCTGCTTTTCTTGTGCCTTTTTTCATGCCACAGCAACAGTGCATGTCAGGCAGGAATGGTCTGCTGTGACTCAAATACCTGGGTTAATGATGGCCCTGCTGATCAATTAGCAACCTCAACCAACGGCTTAGCAATTAGGTTTTTTTAAACAAAGGGGTTTTTTTTGGGGGGGGGGGGATGAACTAAACTTTCTTTCTTGTTCACTGTTCAGGTAGATTTAGTGAGTGCAGGATGGTTTGAAGGGGAGGGAGGCCCAAGTGAGGGTTCTTTTAACACAATATGAGTTCATCATATAAGGCAAAAGGCTTGCCAACTGTCCCGGACCAAAATTATATGCTCCTTCTCTCCTGTCCAGCACCTTTTATTTGGGAGATACTGTAAAATGCTGTGCAAGATCAAGGCCACGTGCCAGGGGATGGGCAGGAAAAAGGGACCCGAGACAGATGAATCCAGCATGTCCCTCTGTGCGTGGTCTGGGTCATGTTGCCGGTGTTCACCAGAGCTGCAGGTCCTGTCCTGGGCCCCACCAGAAAAGCCACAAGCTGTAGGTGAGACCTTTGGTTTCCTCAAGAGGATCCATTTGGGATCAACATAGCGTTCCCCACGTGTGCTCACAGCTGCACCACGCTGGGAACCGCTCACCCGCAGTTTCCACAGTTACCCATTGATAACCTTTCTCTTTGGTGGAGAACAAAAAAGGAAGTTATGTCTAGAGCTAGGCTGTGGACAGAGTGAGGACAGGACCTGAAAACCTCTTGGGGAAGAGTGGTAGAAAACCTGGAGTGAATGGGAGGGGGAACTGGGAAACCCGCAGCCTCTCCCTGCTGGTGTGCTGGACTTTGGATCAGGTCGTGTTTATGCATCAGACAGAGTTCAGTTTCACCCAGCGCCCTGTGCGGATCCAATGGTCTCTCCCCACCTGCACAGACGATGTGGCTTGGGAAGAGGCTGCCCAGACCTCCTGCCCTCGCAAAGCTGCCTGCGGCATCAGGAATCCCCTGTCCCTCCCGGTTCGCTTTCCCGACAAGAACATTTATCAGTCAATTTGCCCGTGGTGCAGATGCCTGTCTGGAACCGTAATGACATTTACCAAAAGGGGCTAGAAATTGTCACTGGGGGACTGCAAATAATGAAGCCAATGCCTTTTATTGACACACGTGGAAGCTGTTTAATTTGGGATGTTGGCTGTCAGAAAACAGAGCTCTTTTGTGGCGGTTTTCTCAGTGAAGCAATATTGTACTTAATTTCAAGGTTCGTGCTTGCATTTAAAAGTGAGCTATTTTCAGCTTTTAGGTTTGGAGTTTCTTCATAGCAATAACCTATCAATTCAACATGCATCTAAGGGTCTGATCTGTCTCTGCTTGCAAACTGCAATGTTTTCTGCCAAGGATTTCTTGCTAAGAAAGAACATGAGCATTTTCATTTTTTCCCCTTCTTAATGCACCTGTAAGCCAAGCACTCGAGCCTGGACCTTTAGGTGCCTTTCAGCCCCCAACTTCTGATTTAGGCGTTTTGCTTCCCATTTAGGATATGAAACTTGGTCTTCCTGCGATTTCTTATGCGCTTAAAAGCAGGCATGCTCTTTGCCACCTTGTTGTGCAGTCAGCCAAGAGGACCAAGATCCCCCAGAGAGGGTGATACCTAAAGCTGAGCATCACAGGTTTAAAGACCAGGAAAACAGCTCCTGTTAGGAGAGGATGCAGGTGCAGACCTCCTTGTACTGCTGAGCTATGCTGGCTGTGTTTAACTCACACAAGAGCCAAGGGAGTCCCCAGCACCCCCAAAACTGGGTGATAAAACTGGATGGTGCGCAGGAGAGGTTTGCACAGGTCAGCTTTGCTCCCAGCTCTGGCTCCCACCAGGGCTGAGAGGTGCCACTTTGCATCCACATCTTCCCATTGAGAAATGAAAAAAAAAAAAGGTTATTTTTGCATGTGTAATATGGAGGGGAGGGAGAACAGGGGGATACTGATATTTTTGGAAGGGCGATCTTGCCCAAACTTCTCTGCTGCTGGACAAAGCAGCCTGCCCAGGCTGGCCTGGCAGCAGCTCTGCACAGCGAGCAGCTCACAGCCCCGGCAGAGCCACCTCTGGGATTAAAGCCCTCGCAAAAGGCTTTAATAGCAATTCCTCTCCCAAAGATATGTATGCATTAGGGCTTATCTCACTGCTTCATTAAGGAATAGGACCAGGGGCAACCTTGGGGGTCACCAAATCCTGTCTCCTGCCGTTGCAGGTAGACGTGCCGTCTAATCCCTTTATTATTGTATAAGGGCAGAGGCGAACATCAGCAGGGACCTGAGCTCGTGCAGCCTGTCAGCCCTGGAAATGTCGCTGGGAAAGGCCCACAGTCCTTTTACTTGACATCTGCCAGGGTTACATCCATCTCAGGGCACGTCTGCTGGGATGGTGCAGCCCAGGAGGAGGCAGCCTGGCTTATTAATTTTAAGTGTGCTTGAGATGCTTTAGTATGAAAAAGCTATTATCATGAAAGCGCTCAGCACCATGTAATCAGTACTCGGCTATACAAAGAGAGCTCTGTTGTGCTCAGGCTTCTCCAAAGGCCAGTTACAATCTACATTATTTATGTGGAAAAGTGTTATTAGCCGAGTTTCCTTTATTTTCTTTTTTTTCATGGAAGGATTTTAAGGGAGTTCTTTGTAAGGAGTGCTCAGAGGCTCTGGGACTTTCTCTCTCTCTCCGTTTCCTGGTGGGACCAGATTTTTTATTTATTTAATTTTTTTTTACTGAATATTTCAAATACCAGGAAGCGATATAATGTTAAAGCCAAGCCAGTCAATGCATAATTGTGGCACCAGTCTAGCCGGTGTGAAGAACGATATTTTCTGTGTTATTACGAGAGCCTGAGAACTTTAAGAGTTTACCTTTAACAGCCTCCATAAGAACATGGGCACACGTTAATGCTTGGAATAGGCAATTAAAAGCAAAAATGGCTGACACCCTCGATGGCACAGGATGGGGTTTATAATGAATTACACCTAGAAATAGATATTGGCAAAAAGGACCTCTGTAATTATTTAAAAAGAAAGAGGAAGAGCTTGTAGCTAGATATTGCCTTGCGAAAATGGGTGTGGGTTTTCTCAGCCACTGTGGTAGCTGTGCCTGTGCCCTGGGTTTGTGGAGCGGAGAGGTTTCAGTGAGTTTCCCCTGCTCGTGCCAGCCTGGGCAGGAGTACTCCTGCCTGGCAGCTGGTTGTCCTGGCAGCAAGTTATTGCAGACAAAAGATGGAGAATGGGCCAGCCTGCCAGTTTTGGGGTAATCCAGAGCAAGTCCAGGGCTGATCCACTCAGACTCAGCAACCCCTTAAAACATGTTTTTGCACTGACACGGAATTACCGTGTTTTATGGAAGTAGGGCCTTGAGGAACCATGGGTGCTCCCACAGAAGCCATGACAGAAAGAAAGTACCTGCTTAGGGTCTGCTCTGGGCAGCATGGGACTTAATGCATAAGTGCATTAACTCATTAGTGCCTTGATTCATCAGACATTTGGAATAAATGATGGTAAGAATTGGCATTGGATTTACCAGGGGACTAGTGCATCCCTGTCACAGCAGAATGGTGGTGCTTTGCATCTCAAGGTGCAACCCAGCATCCTGCTGAACTGGACCCCGCACCAGGTCCAGGCTGGCTCTGGCCCGTTATGTCTCTGGCCCATTCTCTGCAACCCTGGCATACAGCAGGATTTTTTTTCTGCTGTGATTTTTACCCCTCATTTTCTGCAAATATTTACAGCATTAATTCCAAATTAGCCTTTCTGTCTTTTGTAATGCATAGAATGAGCTGCTCATTGAATATTCAGAATTTTAAGCAAAAAGCTGTGTCCAGTATTTGCTGTAAATATGTATAAATGCTTATTGGATCTTTCCCAGTAGCACCTGTTTCTTCTGATGAGGCCTATGATATGGAAGAAAAATGCAAACAGGAGCCTTCTAAATGAAATGGCAAATTTAGCCCGTGTAACGTACAGAATACTAATGAGCAATCTGACAGAGCTGCTGTGCATTCATGCATTGCTGGCACTGAACAATGACCTTGCTCAAATGTGCGAGAGAAGGGAGTCCTTGCACTCAAGAACAAATAGATGACTCTGATTAAACTACAGCCACCTCACCTCTCCAGGGACCTTCATAGCCAAGCACGGCAAGATTAAAGAGCTTATGCTTCCAGCAAACACCTGAATTCAGCTCACGCTCTGCAGTAATTTTGCACCAAGCCCTCCCTTTCCCTGCAACCCCCTTTGAACCCCACTATTGCCTTCATTGTCATAGTACTCTGGGTGAGCTCTCGTATTAATAAAAATACCAGATTGGCACTCTGTTCCCTCCTGCAGCCTCAAGCTGGTCAATTATTCTGCTTTAATTACCCCCTTAAACATGCTTCTTATAGGCGTGGGCCTTTGCTGTGTTCATGGCTAATAAAGTAATGAAGTGATGCAGTGATAAATTATTTCTCTGTTTAAGGTGGGGATGGGACATGACAAGTGCAGGTGGGGATTCAGAGAAGTTTAGTGCATTGCTGCGCTTCTGAGAAACATTTTTTTTCCCCCTGGAATGTCTTTGTCTCTCCTTTGGTTTTGCAGCAATTTTGATGTTTTAGCATAAGTTTGTCTTTTATTATGCGACTGAATATGAAAATGCTGAAAGTGTCTTTGTTCAGCAGGTTAATTTTCTCTCTGATGATTAAAAGGAGACAATCATTTAAGACAGCAGAATAAAATCGCACTTGGGAATTTCACTAGACCAAGAAATAGAGTGGAGAATTTTTAATAAGGGGCTGTCTAATTTGGATTTCTTTCTTTTTAACTAGAACATGGAAACTACTTTCCATTATGAAAGATCAATAATGGCATTTAAAAAAATCTCATTTTCATATTTAATAATTTGCTTAATATTGGTGCTGGATCTTTCTGCAATTCCACCATGACCCCAAAATCCAATGCAGGGATGTTTTCTGCAGTGGCCTCCTATGGAAAACCAGCAATTACGTCTTCTAGCAATGATCGCCGTTGCTCTGTACTGGGGAGAACAAAAAGATGAAGAGCAGAGGAGATGCTGGCATGATGGTGGGTGGGGTATGCAATGGGGTCTGAGTCTTACGTGGACTTTGAGCATCTGCAAAATGACAGGTACCTCAGGGCCAGGGAGGGGATTTCTCTCCACATGCCACCAGCAAACCCCTTTGTGCAATGTCCGCAGCCCAGGGGTCACCGCTGGAGCTGGCACAGCTCAAGGGACTCCTGCTCTTACCCCGAGGTCCCTTCACTTTGTTGCCAGTCACCTTTTAATTCAAGCAAATATTCAGACTAGCAATCTTGCTGCATGTGAAAAATAACTCCCAAAACGTGGTTTGCTGGGGCCAAATGATCAAAAGCTTTGTGTAATATATTACAGAAGTGGGGTTTTTTATTATTTCTGACCTCCTTCTCTACGTTCTTGGGTGCAGCCAGACCCTGTTTCTACGAGTTTAGTTTTTAGTGGGTTTATGGATCTTTTCTCCACAGTGCCGAGGGCCAGAAGCATTTCTCCCCTGGAAAAAAATGACATTCATTGTGCTCCGGTGGCTGCAACTCCTGCCCGTGCTCGTGAACATCCATAAGACCTGAGATAAACCAGGTAGGGAGCCTTTTGGATGGTTTTATGGGGAGGACTGAGGAAATTCAGGGGCAGAACCCTGTGGAGGCCTTTCTCCTCTGAGTCTCCAGGTGCTGTCTTGGTCCTGCAGCCCATACTTTGCTGCGTGATGTCCTCAGCTCCTGATGGCAGCCTGAAGCCCTCCAGCCCCGATCAGCCCCCAGTGTCCCGTGGCTGGGGCTTGTCATGCTTTACTGGGTTTGGTATGGGATGGATGGATGGATGTCATCAGTGCTGGTGGTGTGTGCCAGCCGTTGGAGGAATTAACCCCTCGCAGCCACGCTCTGCATCTCCCTCCATGCACAGTTGGAAACCCTCTTAGAAAACTTGTTAAAAGTAAGTGAAAGCCAGGCTACCCTGAGGCAAAGAGACCTCACTCAGAAACAACATTTGATTTGCAACCCCTCCCTCCCCCGAGCATTGCTCAAAGCAGCCCTGTGTTATAGGTAAGGATGTGGCTGAGCAGCTATTGAAAATATGTAAAGCTGTAGAAAATAAATGGGCTAGATCTGCAATAACTCTCAGTGCTGCTGCTGGCCTCTTGAAACAGCCATTTCATCACTACACACGGCCACATGTCTCCTTACATTTACATACGCAGTACACAGCTTTTCATGGTGCGCAGGGAGTGGTTGAGGCGAAAAAGAAGCCCTGGGCAGCCAGAATGTGAAGCGCAGATGGCTTGCAGCGAAGGTGAAGTATGTGAAATGGGGGGGGAGGAAATCGTTTCTGAAAACCTCGCCTTGCAAGCATGGGCAGGGCATCTAAGCAGGTTATGGCAGCAGGGAGAGGTAGTCCCGTGCCCACCGCGGTCCCATCCCCTCTCACGTGGGCCTCTGTGGGATCCCCCTGCACACGGCTGCGTGCAATGCCTAAGTCCATCCCTATAATCGTGTGATGCGTACATGCATTCCTATACTTCGATCAGTTCGTGCTCACTTAGCTTGCTGGTCTTGCCAGACAGATGGACAAAGAGCTGGGCAACAAGAAGGAGAGAGGAAAGACATGTCTTCACGGCATTTCAACAGGTACCTGTGCACAGCCCTGCACCGTGTCTCTGCAGTCCTACCATAATTGACTGAAACGAATGTCTTTCAGCACTGTTGCCCTGGTGCTGTCGACCACTGCTCCAGGAGAGCAGCTTTGAGGCTGAGCAGCCTCTGTGTGTGCCCTGGAGTTCACAGATGCCTTTTCATGGGATGGCCATTAGAAGGAGCCTTCAAGAAAGGGGAAATGTCTTTACTGAACACACTTTTGCTTTCTCTCTTCCAGGCTTTTCCTACTCTGTGGTGGGTTTGGGGTGGGTTTTTTCTCCTCTTACTGGTAGCCCACTTCATAGAATCATAGAATACCTCAAGTTGGAAGGGTCCCCTAAGGATCACCAAGTCCAACTGCCTGCTCCTCACAGGACTACCTAAAACTAAACCATATGACTAAGAGTGTCGTCCAGACACTCCCTGATTTCTGACAGGCTTGGTTCTATGACCACTTCCCTGGGGAGCCTGTTCCAGTGATCGACCATCCTCTCAGTGAAGAACCTTTTCCTAATGTCCACTCTGTCCACTTGTCCCCTTCTCTCTGCACTGACTTCAGAAAGTGGTGTTTTCTCTCCTTCCAGCTCTATGCAGTTTGAGCCCTGGCAACTTTTCTCTACCTGGCCCTACAACAGCACCTCAAACCTCTTGCTTTCCCCATTAGGAGTTAGGAAATTCAGGTTTTTCCTGCCTGCTTCCCTCCTCACCTCCCTTTTGCAGTCTGCAGGGTTTCCATATGTTCATCTCCAGGGTCTCAGCTCAGCTTGGCCCATAGGCACAAGAGCTTCCCATCATGTGGGTTGCAGATATGCATGGTGACCTTCAAACAAAGGTGTGATGAATCCTCCAGCCTGTGTCCTCCATGCTTGGGAGGCTTTGAAGGGGGCAGACACTAAACAGGCACTGGGCTGCCAGCCAGACTGCACTTGACCATGTTAAGCGTTGCAAGGCAAAGGTCGTGATGGATCACAATTCTGGCTGTGAGAAGGCGCCACTTTTCCCACAATAATAATGTCTCCTGCTGGATAGTGCAAAATAATCTTGTCTGACAGTATGTGTTGTCCTGGGTCCACCCCATGAGATTGGCCCATGGTGGTTATTGATCCTACAATGCAAGGGCAATCAAGAGGGAGGCAACAGAGCTGGAGAGTCATTGCCTGGAAAACTAGAGAAGGCCACATGGTGGGGCATGAGCAGGGAACTGGGGATAGCCATTTGCCTCCACTCTTCCCCAGATTCCAAAGCAATGTCCTAAACTTTCGGAGGGTGGACAGAGGCAGGAGTATGAGGTGGGCAGATCGGCCCTTCTGGCCCTGTCTGGTTCGGGACACAAGGTCCAGGTCTGGAGGCACCTCGATGCCCTTTCCTTGGAGGAGGAACTCTCTTAACCAAGGCCACACATAACTCCTCATGACTTCATAAGGATTTTTGGCATCTCCTGAAATGGCAATGCAAAGCCCATTGCCTGTCCCTGCTGTTGTACTCTGTCACGCACGTCGTGGTCTCTGTTCAGTCCCCCAGCACGCCCCAGGATTCCCTCTCCTCTCAGTGACACACCACCAGTCTTGTCTGCATGCATCTGCATCAGTTCAAATGCTCATATCGTGTCAGTCATGCCTAAATCCTCTGAGATCTCTCCCTGCCTTTCTCAAACATGACAAATATACAAGTGGCAAAACCACCTCCAGCTTCCTGTGCCACTTCTTTGCAGAAAATCCTTGCTCAGGCAAGAAGGCAAACCTGCATGGTAAAGCTCTTTCCAGCTCATTGGTGATGTTCTGCAGGACAGGAGAAACTTCTCCATCAGCGGAAAAGGTAAAAGCTATCAAGCACAGTGGGTGCAGAAATGATCTCTTATCTGGGGAGGTATGGACCCCAGTTGCAGGCTGTAACTGCAGCTGTTACACAGCTGTATTGGGTTGGATGAAAAGAACACAGAGCTGTAAAAAAATACACCTTGATTTACCTTCAGCCATAGCCAGCAGCAGATGTCTGGTGAAAAGTAGCAGGACAAAACTTGCATATAGTGATAACTCTCCAATAGACTCTTCCACTGCTCTGCAATGCAGAGAGTTCACAGGTCAAAGTTGGTATCTTTGTCTTCAACGGACCTTGAGGGGCTTTTCTCCTATGAATATGGCTCAAATGTTGCTTAAGCAAAGGAAACTTGCAGCCATCGCTGTGCCCTGGGGTAAGGAGCACCACGGTTAAACCCATAATGCATGACAAAGCAACTCTTTTTTTGTGGGGCTATTTGTTGTTGCTGTTTTTATCCATCGCTGATAATTTCACAAGCTGACCCTCAGCTTTTGCAATATGTGGGGTAGTGAGTAAAACCTACCCATTCACCTCCCTTGGGTCATTCATGAGCTTCGGTTTCTCCCTTTTCTCCTTTTCTGGGGTTAATGGGCTGTGTCTGTCTCCTGGTACTGAGCAGCTTCTGTACCCCTGAACCTGTTGATCACCCTCCTCTGTTCCATATCTGGTTCACTATCATCTTGCTGAGATGGTGAAAGGCTAACAAATACAATATTCAAGGTGGAGGCTTGTCATAGTCTTATGTAGCTGTCTAGAGAGGATTTCTGGCTTATTCTCTATTCCTGATCAAATATTTCTCAGTTGTCCTTGCCAGGGGTTTTCTGACAGCTACCAACCTCGGTGCTGATGTTTCCATCACGCTGCCTGCTGCAGTTGCCTGTTTCCTTTTGCGGTGTCTCTGACACATTAGTTTAATGCTTTATCTTTGCAGCAGACTTTCCCCCACAGTCAGTTCCCTGAAATCAGCTGCTGAGTAGTAGCTCTTAGCTGGAGTAGGCAACTGTATCAGTTTAGGTGATGTGCCCATCTCCAAGCATCACTGGCAAAGACTCTGGGAGATGCATGGGCAAAGTCTTGGTAGTGTCAGTGTGAAGTCCCTAGAGCACTGGGCTAACTGCCTGAAAAGTCAACTCCGTGTATTGTCTAAAGGCTTTGCAGAAAATTAGTTGAAGATGTAGACAAATGGACAATACCATAACTAATACGAGGTTATGTTGGCTCCTGTAGAACTAACTGAAAATGTTGCCAGCTGGATACAAGAAAGGAAAAGTAATACTGAATAATTTATTTTTAAATAAAACACACATATGTTGCAAAGTGACTGGATTAAAGCTTTTGGGACTTGGGGAATTTTGTGGAATGCGTGTGAAATTCAAAATGTGTAGTGTGCTGAGTTGAAGATTAGGCTGTTTCCAACTTTGATATTTCCTAGCTCTCCCTCACCTGCCTTCCAATGGCCCTGGGCAGTTTAAGCTGTGTTATCAGATGTGCGCTGGACATGTCTGATGAATGCCAAGATCTCACAGTATGAGCAGACAGATACTGCTCTGATCTGAATTGCTGCAGACTTTGAACAGGCTGTGTCTAAGCTGAAAGTGGGTGGTCTGAGTTGTCTGCAGACAGTCTAACTTGAGAGGGATCTTATTCCTGGAGCATATCTAACACCATATATCAAAAGTTACTTTGATTCTTATCAATATTCTGGAGGCAAAACTTCAAAATATGCCATTAAAACAAAGAGGCATGACTGATCCTTGTAAGAAGTCTTGGGAATTTATTGTTCTCCTCAAGTCAAACAACCTAGGAACAGAAAATATATTTTCTGAGTAGATATCCAGTTAAAGCAACTTCCTCTGTAAAAAAATCCTTTGGAAAGTCTATTTCTTCAGACCTTCCTGACGTTGCTCTGGTTGCACTAAGCAGTGTCCTTAAAGCAGATCTCACAGTGCAGTTGAAAATGACCTCCAGCAAGAGACAATTTCTTCAGTAAACAGCCAGCAAACACCCTATTAAAGAAAGGATCCTCATTCCTCAAATGACACGCAAGCTAAAATAATGGGCTTGTGCCGTCTTTGTTTCTTGATGATGTACATTCTGAGCCCAAGGGGATTTTCCAGAAAGAGTGGAGGGCACGGATGGTCAGAGGGTAGATATGCAGCTATGTAAACCCACAAAGATTGCTGTTATTTTATGCTCATTTATATTAGCTGAAGATAGTATGATTTCCTGCCCCACCTACATCAGAGATTCATGTTATGTTTGTAGTACTCTGTTGCTTGAATATCTCTGTTAAAAAGGATACTTTTATTACACAAGAAAGGGCAAGGAAAGGGAAAACTTCACTGGGAGTTCTGTGCTCTCCTTAACTCTTACTTCTTTTGCTCAGGTCAAATTAATACATTATTTGGAGTTGGAAATCTCTTGATGAAAATGCAAGAGCCAGTAGGTTAAAGACACTATTATTTAAACTTTTTGTTTGTTTGTTTCATTGGAAGGAGAGGTGTAACTGATGGTGGTAGAGAAAATCCCTACAACCTTTTCCAGAACTCACCACTTGTGTTTCAAAAAACCAGGGCACAGACTGGACATCCACATCCCTTTCTGGGTCAGTCTTAAAATATCGGTTGGCCAAAGTCTCCACAACTGCTTTGGAAAGCAACCAACAACTCCTTGATTTCAGCTGTATCAGTTGGTATTTACACGTGTGTGGCAGAGGGCAAAATGTGATTCAGTTCACTTCTCAATCCTGTGTATGCTTTTAAGACATAATGCTTAAATGATTTTAAGCAGTCTTGTGTTGGAGACAGGCTTCTTAAAAAAAAGGTCTCTCCTTGTGCAATTACTCATAACAGAGCATAATGTAATTTTGCAAACAGCAAGCGCTTTGTTTTTTTCCAATTTCACATTAATTTTATTGGCCCTAAATCCAGGGCTGTGTTTTTGTATTTGGGCTTTTACCAGGGGTAGAATATCTCCTGTAAAAATGTTGTTATACTTGCTGGCATTATAAGTGTTTCCTCCTCCATAGTTTTGCTGTGAAAGAGCTGGTGGATTTATATGAGCTGAACACACTTTCCTAGTGATACATTTTTTCTGGTGATAGTATTTCCTAGAGGGTGCAGGCTTGTCTCTTTGGTTTACACTGTTTTCTGCCAGTGGGGAAAAGCATATACATCTATGTCAGTCGACTTATACAAAGAACAGCTGTTTTAGCCCCTGTAGAGATATTTTCCCCTTGAAGAGGATTGTTTGGTCTTGCCTTTACTGCTAAATTTTTTAAATCTTTTTTTTCAACCCCAGGGGAATCAGTGCTCATCCAATATCCTGAGGTAAAAACACAAATGAGACAGTAAAACTAAAGCACCCTGTGAGATAAATTTGCAGAGGTCAACTTCAAGCGGGAACACAGGATTGACCTTGGTGAGTTTACCCACAGTAAAACTCAAGTCCTCCTTCTTGGCTGTGTTGTTTACCTCAAGAGAGCTGCTGGCCATTAGTTACCTTCCAGTAAAAAGAAATATAACTGTTTTTCAGTAGTGAAGACAAATCTTTGGAGATCTGACAAAACCTCAGCGTTCGGGTGTATTGTCAGAATTTAAAATAAAGTGGAGATTCTGCTGCCTTTAACTCCTAAGAGCAGCTTCAACAGAAATGTATTTGGGAGAGCATGTGCTGGCTGAGCAAGCCCTCCCTGGCCAAAACTGCTGCTTCCCTGCCCCGCTTTGCCGCGCTGCCTTGGGCAAGTTCACAGGCGGACCTGAACCTGGAGCTAGAGGTCTTTAAGTCCGCTGCCAGACTATTGAATCCTCATGCATCCAGAAGGACGTATCTGCTAAAATGAGTCAGTCTGGAGGGTGTTATTCTGGTAGTAGGATGAGAGTTAGAGAGGAGCTAGATATGGCATTTAGAGACCCAAAGGTGATGGTCCTTTGGGCTTGGGAAAAGAGCTGCAAGACTTAGCCAGGCTTCACCTGGGTGAAACTTAGACCAGTTATTCTGCAAACAAAGTAGAGAATAGCCGCTTTTTTTTTTTTTCTGGCTCTGGAGTTGCTAAAAGTGGCACTGCCGATGGTTTTGCATTATTCTGAGCGGCTTCATTTTAAAGCATGTGTACGTGGTGTTTTTCTGCTTTCCTTTGAATTCAGTGGGATGGGACGGGTCGGTGGGACCAGTGCTGAGTCGCTGACGGGGCTGTTAGCACATCTGCGAGTGCTGGCTGTGGTGCTCGGAGGGAGGATGGAAAGCAAGTGCCAATGGAGATTACTTTAAACAAAAAAGCAGAGTGGAGACAGGCCAGAAACCACACTGCAAGGGTCCTTGGGGAGCGGTAATAATTCCTCTTACTGGCCAAAGGCTACTTCCTCCTGGTCTGTGCAAACAACCCCGCTGCATTAACGGGGTCCTCAGGCATCTGAGGAGAAGTGGGATTTGGCACTGGTCATGCTGAGCTAGAGAGCGGGTCTAGAAAGGAGACCTGTCCTCTGCAAACAGGGGTTTACGCAAGCCCCGGCTGCTTTTTTTGCAAATCCCCAGTGGGGCTGCAGCTCTTGGCACCACATCCAGGATTTAGAAACTGGGCTGAACCCCGAGGTATTTGACTCTGACATTAAGCATGATAGGAAGACAGGCTCTTAGCCATGGAAGAGCTCCCTCCTTCCCAGCCAGTCACCCTGCCAGTGTGAAAATTAAGAACTGCTCAGCTATTGTGGTTTGCAATGCTAATACGTCAAGCCTGAGGAAGGGTTTGTTCCTGAAAAAAATGAACTTTTCAAAAGCGAACTTCTGAAAGAATGGGCTTTTTCAAATTGTATCAGTTGCTTCCTATAAACCTCGCCTGGAAAGAGTAACTGTTCCCCAAGGGAGCTGAGTATTTGAGATGGTCCTGACCTCTCCCCACGTGTAATGTGCACGTAAGAAGGGCTTTCACCAGGTGTTGTTTGTTTAAATTGATTTCTGGTGACGGCACGGTTACGTATGACCTTTGGGTACAGGGTTGATAAGGAAGAAACAATTAAAACAAAACCCTGAAAGGAGATATGGAGACCCATCAGGAAGCCAGGGATGCAGATGAAAGAGCATTGGCCCCACAGCTCTGAAAAAAAACCAGGGGAGAGAGTCCTGTGGGCTGTAAGATGGCTGGAAGAGGCTAATACTTCTGGGCAGAGATGTGTGAGTCAGTCTGCAGAGAGAAGTCTGCAGTCTTCTCTGCATTTTTTTTGGTAAAAGTGCAATTGTATCAATATACCTACCTGCATTGCCAGTTTTGTTTTCTTAACAGAAACAACCCAGAGACCTCAAACATGATCAGATCAGAACGGCCTGTAGTGATTTATTGATGATTTTGAGGTGGGGAGTTTCAACAGATGGGAAGTTGGCAGAAGGCAGGCAACGTGCCCAAGGCCAACTAGGAAATCTGTGGCAGAGAGGCTGCTCATGGATGTCTTAAGCTCCAAGTGAATCTCCTAACTGCTAAAACATCCTTTTGCTCTGACAAGAAGTCTTGAGTTCCCGTTCCTTCTGTACTAGGGCTGCTGCAAGAGCCAAACAGTTCAGTTTCATCCATTCCTTATTACGGTTTTGTAACTTATTTTACATAGTTTGCTATCTCATTGTGGGATGAACCATCCTTGGTAGGTCTCTCTTTAAGTGCTGTCCCCTGGGATTTCGATTCAGACCTTTCCCCTCCCAGGCTCCATTCCTCACCTAGCCACAAGCCCAGGTTACTAACCCCCTTCTGTTACCCCTGCTGTGAATTTGGTGGGTTTTGAGCTTGTGAAAAGGTTTTTCATTGAAGCCTAGGGCATCAACTGGTGAAAAGTGACTCAGAAAACACTATGGCTCATAATTCTTCTATGCTCTGTGTCCTGGCTAGGTGGGAGATAAGGGTGAGCTGATCTGCCAGCCAGCCACGGGCTAACAGGAACAAATAGAGACATTCCTCCTCTCTTTCCCTCTTCAGAGGTGTTTGGTTGGGTTTCCCTTCTTTTTGTGCGGGTGATGAATTTTGCTTTGTCTGTTCAGTGAGAAACAAATCAGTAGGAGCATTATCTCAGAGGCATCTACCCCTCTTTTGAATATGATTAAAATTAGCAAGCTGGTTCAAAAGCTTGAGGGTGCAGAGGAACCAGCAGGCTGTATCCTCATGTAAACCTTGCTTCCTGAGGTAAAAATGGGTCCTACACCTTCTGCACAAACTTAACCCTCTCTTGCAGTGTATCAGGCAGCTAGCTGCTTGCAGTGAGTAATGAACACATCTGTTCATGACCTGCCCTGACTATGTTGAAGGGAATCCTCCTTCACTCTCCATCTCTTTTTGCCACCACCCACCACCCTCACCACCACCCAGCCAAACCTGCTCTGCCTTCCAGGGTCTTGGAGGTTTGAGGTCCTCTTTGATCCACGGCTTAGCTCTGCGAAGAATAACTTGCTCCACCTGGGATGTGTCCAGCCATTGTTATCTTCATGCCTTTGAAGCTGCCTATCTGCAGTGCACGTCTCTGTACCGTTGTTTTTAATCCTCCAAGTCCTCTTAACAGCCCCTTCACAGCTGCCTTTGCCTTCACCACAGGCATTTGGCAGCGCAAACCAAACAGGGAAGTGGAGTTGCCCATAATGTTAATAAGATATTCCCCCTCCATCCCATGGACTGGAGACACTGGCTCTGGGAGGAGGACTTGCTGGCTGTGATGAGGGCTGCTTTCGTTTGCCCAGCATCCCACCAGCGAATTGTAGCAGTCTGCCGTGACCCCAAGGCTAAGAGCAGCACGGTGGTACAAAACCAGCACAGCTATCACGCTGGTTGGAGATGAGCCTAGGTGAAAACCCCTGCTTCAAATAGCTCTGAGCTTTGGAGAGAAGTTTTAACTCCACACCAAGAACTGATTAGTAAGAGGGTTTTTTTTCCTGAATGCATTTATCCTCTGCTCATTGCCAGGGTACCTGGGCCTCTAGCAGTGATAAAAAAAGCAATACCTGCCAAATGTTGAGGTAGTCAAAAGCTGATCAGGATGTTGTGAATGTTGAACCTGAGTATTTCATTATCCACCCAACATCAGTACCGGCACAGTCTTTGCAGGAGGACAATCATTATAGAGGATTACAGTTAATTTTGAGGGCTAGGTGAAATCTCAAAGTGCATGGTGTTTAGCTGGGAATAAGTAAATGAATTCTTCATTCAGTTTGGCCTTTGCTCAGGACAAGTGGTTGAGTCTCCCCTCCCTGACCTCACTTATTGAAAACGTATCTTTGTTTAAAGCCGTAGGGAGTTCATTAGAGTTGTCTGTCTCTGAGCGACTAAAGATTAAGGTGTGCATACATTAGCCGAAGCAAAATACATCAGGCCAAGGAAAGAAAATAAAATGGGCTGTATTTACTACAGCTGAGTACAATTGTGTGCTGCCACACACCAGTGAATATGGCCCTGGATCTCTCGCATCTGATTCTGCACAGAAATAATTCAGGAATGAATATGGGATCTATTTGTATGTCAGCCTGTAGGACTTTAAGTGTGACTCCCAGCGGACGTTACTTGGAATGGAGCCCACGAAGCCCCACTGAGATTCCCATTGAGATACATATAGACCATTGTGTATTGCACATTAATGCAGAGTAATTATGTCGTACTGGAAACCTTTCAAGTCAGCATTCATCATTCAGAAATCGTCTTAAACCAGTTTGTGCTGCTCTTGTGCTTGAAAGTGAATTGTGCGAAATTGGCAGCCATAACCACCACTGCAACAGAGCGTATAAAAGCCCTTTCATTGTGGACTTAGTGGTTTTACTGTAACTTCCCTGTCTCTTCAATGAGCACCATAATTCACTGCAAAAATCTATAAATCCTGGAACATCCTGAGCCTTTGGCTTGCTGAGCATCCGTGACTCCAGCCTGAGCTGTGGTGGGATCGCTGCTCCACGTCCCAAGCATACCATCAGCAGGCAGAGAGCGAGCCTGGACAGAGAGTCCCATGAAAGTTGGTCCAGGTTGCACTTTCCAGGTGGTACGGCTGTGTTTGCTGGGTGGGAGTAGGGAGGTAGGAGGAACATTATCCTCAGCAGCAGTTCTCTAGTTGAGCTAATATAGAGCCGAGCAGGCATTTGCAAATATCATGCTGGGCAAAATCTCCAGGGCCTCTGTCACAGCTGCAACATGAGAGAAATGATAATGAATATCTTGTCTGTTCTGTGGCCATTTGGGCAGTTCTTGATTTTGTGGCAGGATTACAGTATGCAAAGAGCAAGCCTCCAGCCTCATGCACTGAATTAGGTGGTAAAAATAATTGTGAAGCAATTTGTGGCTCAGTTTCATTATGTTGTTTTTTTTCTTTCTTTAGGAGCTGCAGTGTGCTGCAGACACGTGAGAATAGCCTCAAGACTCCTTTGGAAAAAGGCTATAAATAAAGAACTTTGAAGATTTTGGTTGGTGAAGATCGTCCAGCTCAATCAGGTTTGAAATCCAGTTCTGTATCGTTTCAATGTCCAGCATGCCAAGGAAGAAATATCCATCCATGTTGCTAGTGGTGGGAAGGAATAAAACAAAGGTAAACCCCTTTGAAACTTACAGATAAAACACTGTCCCCACTAAATTCAATGCTAAAACCTTCATGGATCTCATTACAGCCAGATTTTCACTAGGCTCCAATTTTAGTGGAGCTGCTCACATGCTTACAGCAAGTGTCTTAATAAGCTTTTGCAAACTTGGAGCCTTAACTCATGGTCCTAGCTGCTGGAGGTGGGAAAGATATATTAGTCCAGCTTATTGCCATGTGGAAGACTGCTCTCTACATGACATTAATTGCTCTCTGCCTAGCTTAATAAGAGTCTGCTTTCAGCAGCTGAATATAACCATGTAATCGGAAGAATTTCTGTTTATTGTTAAAATGTTTTCATGCCTAGAAAATGAGGACTTCTGGAATGTGTCTGATGGCAACATGACATGGGCGTTAGGAGTGAGCGCAAATGTCTGGAGTGCTGAACTGTGATTTGCTCCACAGCCACCCCATGCCCTGCTCTGCGATCAGCTGCAGCCAATGTAGAATTTAATTTCAGATTAAGAAGCCTAAGGCAGCAAGGACTTTTCATTATAAGTGAGGAAATAGCGTGCCAGTTATGCTGCCTGCTTGCATGTGCTTTGTGTGTGCGAGCACACAAGCATAACTGGCGATCCACCACGATCGGAAATGATGAGCAGCTGGGACGTGTCCTGAGCACATGCACGACTCCTGGAGTGAGGGTGAGCTGTCAGACATGTTACTGCTTTCCCACAGCAGAGATGGCACGGAAACAGCATCGGTAACATCCTTCTTCCCAGGATAATCCCATGCCAGCCGTCCACACCACCCCCAGCAGCTACTGCCACGGCATGGCGTGCAAGGAAGGAGAGGACAGGCCAGCCTTTGGGGTGCCAGCTTGCACTTTAGGATGCTGTCACTTTTGCCCATGTCTCTGGCAATCAGCATCCCCTCTGGTCCTCTTCACCCCAGGAGGTTGGCCCATGTGTTTTGTATGGGGAGAGGGCTTCAGGGCAGGGGGAAGTCCTTCTAGAGAGGGACTTTCTCAAGGAACCATCTCCCAGGTGCCCTCACCTCTTGCAAGAGCTGTGCTGGAGAAAGCTGGGCTTAACAAAAGACACCCTCCCTCCAAAAAAAATCTCAAACTACTGTTGATGGTTTTCAATTGGGCAGCACCTTCTCAGCTAAATTAACTGGTACTTGGCTCGTTCATCCTGTCTGAACCCTCCTCCACCCCGAGCCTCTAACTAGGGTCCACCGGGTCTCACCTGGATCTAATTAGTGCTGGAAGAAAATGAAGAAAATACATTTGAGAAGCTGTGTCAGAAACAGGCATTTTTCAAAGGCTCTTTTGCCTACGGGTGTTCAACGAAGACAGCCACCGCGCTGGAAGAGCAGGCTGTGTGTCAGGGGACACATCTGCAGCGTGTCCCCGCTCTGTGCGTCGTGGCAAATGGTTCCTATAGCACTACAGAGGTTGAGCTGTGGCGGTGGCAGGGACATGCGTACCGCAGGCATGCCGTGTGCCGGCTGGCCTTGACTTTACCTATTTATTTTTCAGTAAGTGCATCTGAGCCAGGAAAGTTACTGTTTTGGCTGCTTCTCCCTTCACCCGTGAGTGTTTTTTTCATCTCCAGGCAGCCACCTGTGTACGGAGCACAAGGGACTCAGTAAGGAGCGAAAAGCACTGATTTTTTTTTTCCATTGCATCCTGCACGTTTCCAAGGGGAGACCTCTCCCCTCTGCCAAGGTTCAATGCAGCTCTTATGCACTGGATCCACAAAAAAGCAGTAAATACAGCACAGAAGCATGCTTTGTGTGCTCTCCTGCCCTAGAAAACTGTTGTAGAGCAACTAGAGTTTCAAAGCTTCCTCCGATAGGACGTTTCATTCCCCGCGGGATTTTGGGCACCGTGAAGCCTAGCTAACTCAGCAAATGTGTTTACTTTTGTGAACCGGAGAGCCACAAGGCAGGAATTCACAGCAACCCGAACTTCTTAGCACAGAACCAATAACATTATGAGCACCTCAGGGCAGCTGTGAACAAGGGCTTCTTTTATAGGTGGGAAAGTGTAATACAAAGTGATGCTCGGCCACAGGAAAAGGGAAAATCGCCCAGGTAAATGTGCAGTGGGAACTGCAAACTGGATTCTTTCTGAAAAGTTTAATAATTCTGTGTTATTCCGTGAAAGCTTTCCGGTATTTTGAGTAATACCCCCCCTCCCCCATCCCTCCATGTTAAAGTAATTAGATTGCAAAATGCAATGGCTGTAGAATGTATCTATGGCTTTTGTAATTTAACAGAGGTTTTTTTGGTTTGTTTCTCTACCCCCATGATGAGTCTAATCAAAATCCAAATGAAATCAGAGGATAAAATAAATGGTGACAAGCTGGGTGCTCCCTCTGGGTCTGTGGCCCCACTGACACACATATTTTGTTCAAAAACTTCTAGGAAACGTGAAGCCAAACTAGAAAAGTCTTAATATGCCAAGATGCTGCAGGAGATATTTGGCTTTTCCTCAGGAACTGGTTCTCCAGATCAGTTCTTTAAGTGTAAGTATTTTCCCTTCTAGCCAGCCTAGCACAGTGGCATTGCTAAATGAAATTACACAGGATCACCAGTGCAAGGAAAAGAAAAAGAAAATCTACCATTCCCCAAATAAACGCCTGTAGTGTATCGCCTTGTCAGACTGGAAGGAAATTCCAGTTTATCAGGGAAATAGCAGTGTTAGGCTATTTTCTGAGGATTAAGCAACATCAGTGCTACCTTGAATTTAATTAAAGATACATGTAATTGCTTTATATTTTTTTCTAGCTGTTCAACCAGAGAGGAATTTGGATGTAAAGTCAGGTGCTTCCAAGAATGCCGAGAGACACGGGCAAAAGTCCCGGTACTACTTCCATCCCCGCAGAGAGGCTAAAAGCGGAGGTCACGTCCCGAAGGGCCGGTGCTGAGTTATCAGGAGGGGGAGCTCTGCCCACGCAACTCAGCTGCAAGCCTTCTCCGCTTGCTCCCAGATTTCTGCCCACACCTTCAGTTCAGATTTCTGCCCACATCTTCAGTTCCCCCCCAGGTCTGTATCGGCTTGTGCATTAGCATCCATCCCCATCTCACTCTGCTCTATGTACCTGCAGTAAAGATCTCTGCATCGCTACCGTCTGGTAAGGGAAATGAGATCCCCCCCCCCCATGGCACTTGGTGCCTGGTAGGGGGTCCCTTTCCCTGTCACAGCAAAAACCATCAGTCCCAGTGGCCCTCTCTGTGTTTATGGTGTACTGGGGAAGCTTTTCATAAGCACTTGCATCTGTAATGCTGAATGAGATGTGTCTTGCAGAATGCTTTTGACTAAATAAATGAAATCCAGTTATTTAAATTAATGTAAAAAGACTGCAATGCATGTAAGAGTATTTTTAAAATGCACATCATAAAGAGATACTACAGAAAAAGCAGATACTGAGGACTAGCTATCAGCTGCTGAGACCCAGCTGATCAATAGATATCAAGCCTCATGACAGACCAGAACAGGGCAGAAAGTGATGAATAGGGATTTTCACCATCATACTAATTCCTGCAGTACCTGACGGCTTCCCAGTCTCCTAATTAATTTAGCCTCATGACCTCCTGAGGTGTCAGGTGCTCTGAAGTGGACCAAAGGCACAGCCTAACATGCCAGTTTGGTTTTAGGCTTGAAGCTTCTTCCTCTGCTTAGATCCCTTTAAATCTGACCCCCAGTGTTTGAGGAGGACACTGTAGCACCAAGACATTGTTTGTCTCTGTCTGCATCTGTGTTAGGGGAAAATGAGGCACTTTGGGGATTTTGTTGACATTCCTTTGCAGCAGGAGATTTGAGAAACCTCAACAGCCCAATATGTGTAGGTGACTGTGCTTCCTTTCTTCTGCCAGTGCTTCTTGGTTTTGGGGCCGCACTGATTGGGCACTTTCTTGATGGAAAAACCATACCAAAATTTGTCCCAACCTGAAACAGTGATACCTTCCCAAAGTGGGCTCCTCTAGGACCCGTCCCTGCTGCCATACAAATACCTGCCTGAGAAAATGAATATAAAAGGGAACTGTACCAGGATGAGTTTGAGCCCATCCTCCTTACGAATATACATATGTATCTCAGAGTATATATTGTAAAGAGAAAATATCACAAGGTTCAAACCTTCAAAGGCTGGGTTGCAGGGAGGATGCCGGGGAGGATGGATCCAGCCCTGTCCCAGACCGCTGTGCCCAGATGTGCTTCACTCCTCATGCAAGCTGATGTGTGAATTAAACAGAGAGGGATGAGATAGATTAATCTCATAAAACCACTGGCTCTGAAATGAAGCCCAGCAGGTGAGGTGATTGTGAAAAGGAGTTTAAAATAAGTTGCCTGTCCCTGCTCTAAAATATACTTTCAGTTGCAAAGTGTTTAGTTTACTCAATCCCTTTCTAGACCACAACCTGGCTCGCGTTTCCCTGTGCTGGGTTTTTCCTTTCCAAGTGATTCGGTCATTGTTTCCACTCCAGAAGTTTCTCTGATGGGGAGAACTTTCCCTTTCTGAAGCATTTTTGCTCTCTGCAGATTAAGCGCAGTGCCAGCCCCTTGTAAATTGGAGGTCTGTGCATTGAACAATGAACACTCCTAACCAAGATTTAATAAAAATTGAAAGAGGTCACAGTGGAAGCAAAAGCAGCTGGAACCAGAAGGCTTCCTTGCATCTCTAAATGCTGTCTTAATGCTGAGGAGTGTTGCAAAAGACGAGGCTCTTTTTTGGAAATCAACACCAGCATTTCTCTACTTCTGGTTGCTGTCAAGAATATTCCTCTAAGCACAAGAGTGAGGCCAATCCCAGCCCTTAGTTGCTGCTGGAAGTGCTGAGCTTGGTGTAAGAGCCTGTGACCACTGCTGGGGCTTACCTGGCCATCCAGTAGCAGTGATAGATGTTCACAGGGTTGCAGCATCCCCCGGGAAGCTTTTAAAAATCCAGTGTAAAATATTGTCAAAATACAAAGCAAAGAGGCTTATTTGGCATGGAGCATCAATTTCCCTCCCCACAGCTGGCTTCATGTGGTAGTCAGAAATATTACTTGTAATATTATGAGATCCGAAGTGATCTTCAAATTGATGATGTCCCTTTAAAATGACTTTCAAAAATCCTTTTAAAGTAGATGTCAGAATTTTAATACCGCCTGCAGAGTTCAACATGTATCAATGTCACTGTTCCCGCACAGCTGTAAAAAACCCTCTCCATCTGGACTTTAAAAGATTTGACTTTAAAAAGGCAAAACAGCAAACCCCCGATCATTAACCAGGAACTGTTTGCAATAGAGATCTATGAAATTAAAGAGCGCTCATGTTAAATTACTTCCATCCAATATGTACAACACATTAGATTTGTTACACTTTGGGAAATCGTGATATTACTTCTGCTATTACTAGGCAGAAATATAAAAATTCCTAATAAAAGAACACACACACATGAAAAATCAGCTTCTTGTGGCATTTCTCTTTGAAGTTACTCTGGCTCCACACCAGTGAGCAGTCACAGACCGATCTGCAGCCGCCGTACATGCTCGTTGTGTTGCTGGACCCCGTCTGCTAACAGAGACGGCTGGACTTGTTGCCAAAATTTGAATCCGTTCCTCCTCTCTCTTGTGCTACTATGATCAGTATGGCATTTTGCAGGCCAAAAAGGATTTTTTTTTTTTTTTAATTCTATTTCTTGCTTTTCAGGAAATGCAAATTTTTGCTGTCTTAAGTGCAACAGGTGACTGCATCGGGATAGCTGCTGTTCAGCACCAAGGGATACTGTCTGTGAGGGGAAAGTCACCCTCTGGCACCTTTTCCAGCAGCAGTCCTACATCTTGACCTCAAAGCCTGATCTCTCTAGCTAATAGTTTGTCCTGGTTTTGATAGCCATCTGCCTCTTGTTTTGTGAGGGTTATCCAAGGATACAAAGCAGGAGGACTTATCCTAAGTGTTGATAGTATCAAAGACATGTGGGTTATCTGAGGCATGAGTTGTGAGCATGAGAAACAGTCGATTTAAATCAAACGTGCAAAACTGTTGAGAAAAGTGGTAAGCCCCAGTGAAACCTTGTCTCCTCCTTGTCCTCCCACATCCCAGCATGTGCGGGCTCTGCCCCTGTTGGAAAATTGTACAAATATCCAGGAACCCAGCCGGTGTGAAGGAGGGGAGAGGGTAAGTCTGCAGGAACATGAAGAAGAAAATGAGGCGGAGCTGATTTTTCTTGATGTCTTCCACAGGCTGACCTTTGTATTTGTCTTCAATGGAGACATAATCTCATTTATCAGCTTCTTGCAAATTCCTTGTGAGATGTACGCAGAGAGGATGCCCAAGACTCCGATGGATGGAGGGAGAGAAGGAGGGAGGGATGGATGGACACAAGTAGACGCACAACACATCCTCTCCTCTCTATTCTCCTGCTTCTCCAATTTTTCTATACAAAGACGCATGCCCCATCATTTATCACTTCCTTCAATCCTGACAGCTGATGAGAAAGTGTTGTTTAGGACTCAAGGTCTTTGTTTAGTTTTCTAATCAAATAATTTAAATGTATGAGTTGACACAATAGACAAAGAGCCATAAGTCCCACTGCTTTCTATTATGTGTGATTCTCCTTCGAGCAAATATATAATCACAGCCCTAAGTTATAATAATTATGTAATATTTCTTGATAGGAGCAATTGGAATCTATTGTGTAGAGAAGTAATTACAGCCTACTTTAGTTCCTTTGTTTCTGAGTGGGTGGCATTTATGGGCAAAAAATTATGCATGCTCAAAAATCTTCATAAAATGTTGGGTTCTCAGAAAGTCTTGGACCTCCTCAAATGTATGGGATTTTTAAGGGACAAAAACTTCTCTTTATTTTCTGCAATGCAAAAATGTTTATTCAATTAACCAAGAAACATTTAGTTCTAAGGATGATAGAACATCAAGGCAAATGTTTTCCTTACAAAAAAAGGAGAGTTTATAAATTTACACATTCAAATAGGCTTGATGGGTGTGTGCACATGTTCCCCCTCACACACACAGAAAATATGAGCTGCTTTTAAGCTGACACCTTAAATATTGATTTTTATCCTGTAGCAATTTCATGTTGGGGGGTTCTTTTTTGTAATTAAATTGTTGAGAAAACCTTCACAGTAGTGACAGTGCAAAAATTGGCTTAAAGGAATAAATTAACATTAATAGCACAAAAGAAGGAGTGTTAAGAAGACTGCTACAACACTATCTAATTTGCTTTTCCGATCACATCAGTTAAGGTCTGGAAATAACCAGACATATTAACATTTATCTAGAAATGATAAAAGTTACCATCCTGTCAGATATTCAGTTGGTTTATTAATTACCAGTAGAAACTTGAGATGGGATGTGTGTTGGTTCAACTACTTAACTGCTCACTGGAGAATGTTTTTAAAGGGATTTCCTGTAGAGGAATAAGAGATGTTTGGGAAATATTTTTGAAGCTTGAAAACAAAAATGTTAAGTTTCAGTTCCTGACATGATCTTTAGAAGTCTTTCATCAAGTGTTTAGGGGACTGGTAAAGGATGCAGGAAGTGGCCTGAAGAGGAGAAAAGATCATAAAAACACAAATATTTATCCTGGAGGCATGGGGTGGCTTTTTATATGTAGCAAGCTAAGGAGGTCCTCTTATAGCATGGTGTACTCAATCAATCCTGCACCCGTTACAGTCATGCTGGGTGCCAAAATTAGTGTTGAGGAAGCTGGAACTGGTGTTTTCCATGTCAAAAGTGGCACTTGCATCATCTTCAACCCTGGCAATGTCTTTTCTCACTAAAACTTAGTGTTGACTCTGCAGATCAGATGAGACATCTCCCAGCCCGGGCCATGTGGTGACAGGGATTTCTTTGGGTCTGTGCTTTCTGCTTGGATTTCGTTTGCTCAAATAAAACATGCCATCTTTGATGTTTTCCTAAATGTTACCTTGCTTCTTTTTCTGTGATATTACTCTTCTAAAGGATGATTTTCCCTAGAACTGCCCCAGTATACATTTCTGAAGCAAATTGCATTTCTTGGGGTTTGGGGCATGCAAGAGGATGGATTTGGGATATCACCATGGCAGCTGCTCCATCTCTGTGCCCATTGTTGGGATCAAAGTGAGAAGGGGCTAGTGGGACACAAATGGTCAGTGTCTCGGGTACCTCTCTCTGCCATCCTGTGGTCTGCACCAAGGGCAGTCCTGCTGAAAACATTTTCCAGGGGATTGTGGGGGCATCACCTCAGAAAAGGGATTATTTGGTGCTGATCTTCAATTCCTACCCTTAATTTCAGTGAGAGTAAAGCACAAGAACCCAGCTGGGAGTCCCTGTTATTACTAATATTTAGTCATCAGCACTGGCTGAGAAACTGGCCCATGGCTTCATTTTCTCCTGAATGACCCAGAGGCTTAAAAACACCAGCTGCAAAGACACCTTCAGAGCCATCACTTGGCTAATAGCTCTTCCACATAGATCTGCGTATTTCATCTGTCTGCTTCCCATGGAAAGCTTTGCAAGTGGCTTCTAAGATGAAAAAAAAGTGTTATTTTCCTCCCATTGCACATAGACCCAGATACTTTTGTTCCTTTTGACCTGATTCCCTGCCTCCTGATCAACAGGCCAACATTTTAGCCAGTGACCCTTATCAAAATGTTTTCCCAGCCACTAGAGATTCTCTAATTTACTCTAACAATTACCCTGGTAAGTGAAGAAATAGGCAGCGTGGTCCCAGCCCTGTGTAGTGCAGATACATGGGCTGTAACTCCATGCTTCCATCTGGGTAAAGCTTTGCTGGATATAGACCTATCTGCAGGCCTCCAAAGTGGAAGCCTTTTCTCTGTGGCTGAGTTGCACTGAAGACTTTGTCAACATGTAAATTTTATTCTGAATGCCTGCTGCTTAAAAAAGCGATGGCACAGTAGCAAAGCCCACCCTCTTTCACATATTTTGACTAATTGCCTCAAAACATCCTGTGTTAGATTCAGGCTGTGTTTTACACCCACATCATCACCATATTCTTGTACATTTTATTTCACTGGCTTTCTGAAGCAGAGCTGTGAGCTGCCAAACTCCTCGGGGATAAATTAGAGGTCAGAGTCTGCATTGCTGCTCCCAAGTGGCATGGACAAGGAGAAAGCCCTAACTGTTCCCTGTCCTACAGGACAGCTCCTGTGTAGCTGTGAAAAACTTCATTTGCCAAGAGGATAAAGAAACTTCACACTGAATTTGATGGGAAACATAACTGATTGGTGTGGGAGGTGGTTGAAAATCCCCCCTAAAGCTCATCGTGCGGTGTTTGGAGGTTGGGTGCTGTCCTGCACATGCCTGGCCATGAAGCCTAGTTTTTCCCCAGACTTGATTCTCACCTGAAGGGAGACTTCCAGGAACAGACACTTTAGGGAAGTGCCAACTACATAGCTGCTGCTTACCTTATTGATGCTTTGTATTGAGATTCAAATTCTTTTTGAAAGATTGCAATTTAAGCATCAGTTTTATTGTAGCTGCAGAGATTTCTTAATAACTTCCTGTCAAGTACAAAATGCAAGTTAATTTCTGATCCTAAAGAAGTGCTGTGACAAAGGCAGTTTTAATGACAATGTTTGGTACAGCCAAGCCCCAAACCAGTCTGCTCCTGGAGGTCAGTATGTACAGCTCATGCTCCCATAACTGCTGCCCTGATGTCCTTCACTCCCTAAAAGTAGCCCTGTAATTCCCACTCGACGGGATAAATTCAAGCCAAGTTAAAGAATTTCTTTCCCCCTGAATCTTAGAGTGATAGATTTGGCCTATTTGTTTCAGAAAGTGAAAATGTGATCCCACCCCAGGTGACAGCTTTTAGGAATATGCCTGATAGCTCCATGATGTGACTTGCTTCAACAATTTGCGTTTCTCCACGTGCACACTTGCCTCTGCCTGCTGCAGTATTAACAAATAACACCTTCATTTCCACGGCGCGTACGCCAAGATGGCAAGATGCTGTCCGAGAAGCCAAACATCTCTTATGATTCATAAAAGAGTTAACAGGCAATCCTGCACCTCGCAGGGAGACCTTTGTTACACATTTTTAATGGCCTGGGCTCTTGGTAGGTGAAAGGAAAGTTCCAAGCAATAATTCAGGTTTAAAATACTGTCTCAGTGCCAAGTAATCAAACTAGTTTTAAGTGAAGCAATTAGCAAGCATTAGAAAGGCAGCTATTTCCTGCTTGAAGGTGGTAAACTCTGTGTCTCTTATTATGATTTCTCTGGGGATGTGAGTAATGCGCTATGGGTTTTTTGGGGGGGAGGGGGTTGCATGTGTGGAAATACTGGCAATGTCCTAACTCCTTGCCAATTTACTAGATACGAATGACGATGAGGGTGGAACAAAGTCCTTACTCTTTTCTGGTGGCTTGAGCAATAGCTGTGCCAAAGTCAAAGAGGTGGTTTTCTCATTAGCTGCTTAAATACAGGTTTTTCGTTGTCGGTTCAGGCTCACTGCCTCACCAGATCACAATCTTTGGGACCAGGCTAGCCCTGGTGGCTGGAATGAGCAGATTGGGTAAAACCTGGTCATTCTGTTGCATTTGCTAGATTTTGTTGCGGGGTTGATGAAACACAGGTGGAGACCACATCTCCCTGAAGGAAAGGTTTCTCTTTGAAACCTCCTTGATTTTCTGTGCAGGGGAGCTCTCAGAGCCTGCATTTCCAAGGTCTGCAGAAGAGGGGTGGCTCCTGGTGGGTACAGCTGTGTCAGCAGTCTGTTATAACCTAAGCGGGTGCTTTTGGAGCCAATCTGCCACTTGTCCTAATTTCTTGCACTTCACTTTGTACCAGAGAGCCACCCTAGAGAGCTGGACCAGGTCTCTCCTCCATCTCCATTAGTGCCTTTCCTCCACCACAGCTTTATAAACTGGCATCCACATCTAAGGCTCCTCGAAATAATAAGAAATTCCCCTGTTGGCTCTGCTGGTCTTTGAAAAAGGCCTTGGGGGCTCCAACCAAATGGACATACAGGCAAATAAAGGTGAGAAGTGAAGTTGACACCTTGCAAAAAAGCCTGAGGTGCAGGAACGTATCCCCGAAGGCTCAGCATTGCACGGGACCAAACTGCTGCCCCAAAGGGAAACCTCTGCGGGAAACGTGAGGTCCAGAAACAGATACTCTGTGACTGTTTCATTGCAATTTATTCTTCTTGTTTCAACTTCGGGGGAAAACCCCACCTTTTCTAAGTGAAAAGTGTGAATCTTAGGAAATATTAGAACTAGTTTGCTTCCTATGGTTTATGTTCCTTCCCCATCAAATTCAGGCAGGATGGCAACAGGCTGGAAAGCCTGAAAACCAAATTCTCCAGCAGCATTTCAGATTTGTGCAAGCATGTGCCCTTATCTAGTACTGAGCCTGATGAGACTAGTTTTATTTTAACAAACCTGCATCATAAATTTGATCAGATGGCAGTTTGTGCTAGCACCAGCTGAAACCTGTACTGGTAGAATTATTGCTGAGTATAAGCAAAAAAGGAAAGCACACAAAAACCCTGGAATCTTACCTCAGCTTAAAGAAACGATGGGAAGTTTAGCAGAAAATGTGGAATTATATCCTTAAAAGTCTTAGATTTTCAGGACCACAGGAAGCAGAGGGGGAAGGTGCCCCCTCCATGCCCCGGATTTTCAATCAATTTGTTCTCAATTCTTTCACTGAACATATAGGACAACTCAGGCTTTTCTGACAGGGCATATATATATTGAAGGTAACCACAACTGTGCTTAAACTAATGGATTTTCTGTCTGAGTGCTGGCATGAAGAGCAGAGAAGAGGAAAAAACAGTGTCCTCAACCCATGTAGGACCTCAACCCAGATAGGTATTGGCAAAAGAAACTCCTGTTTTGGAAAAGAGGGAAGCTGTCTCCTTTCCAGCTGACAACTCAGCTGATGAGTCTATCGGCTCATCAAAAAGCCTCCTGCCTGCTCTTTAGTTATGATTATCATGGCATCTGTGCAAAATTTGGTGTTTTTCACAGCTTTGATTTTCACACTCCAGTTTTTCTGGTGGAGGCATGAATGCCTTTACAGCAATGTAAGCACCTTCCCAGTAGGCTTGAATTCATAGACAAACAGGCCACAGGTTGAAAACTGTTAGACCGCAGCTGATAGCTAGATGCAATATTTTCCATCAGAAGACCCAGCATTTGCTTTTTTTAGAGCTTTTCCAGCTCAGCCTGCTTCAGATGGGAATTTTGCTGTGTGTCTCTGGTCAGGTCAGACTCCTCAGATATGGGCACTAATTATGTGCTGCTGGTCACTTCGGTCCCCAGCTTGCAACCCGCTTCTGTCAGACACAAGGGTGAAGCTCTCATGATTGCAGATACAGTCAAAGGGGACCCGTACTGTGACCAAGTAAAGTGCTATGGAAATAAGTACTCTGAAAAATCAAGCCTTTTGCTTTCTCAAATTAGCAGATGCTTTTAACAATGTTGACCTTTCTATCTCTGCAATTCCATTCCCCGTCTCCGAAAATGGGAATAATAGTGTAATTTTGTGGCACAGGGCTCTGCTGAAGATACATCCATTAGTGCTGGTGAGGTTTTCAGTCTCCAAGAGAGAGCACTTCATAGGAAAGCTCAGTCTGGGATTTGAAAGATATGCAAGTGAATGAGGACGAGAGGCTGTGTGATGAACAGGGAGAGAAATATGCAGCAACTGCCTCATTTAGGGATGTGGATCATTATGTACAGAGTAAAGCAGGGTCTGATGGAGGGCAGAGGAATAGGTCTATGGTCGTGTCTTTCTAGACCACATTATAACATATGCAGAGGAGACTAAATCAAAGTGGATGGCGCTCTGTGTGTGTGTGTGCACACATGCACGCATATACATGTATAGGATCTAATCTTAAATTAACAGCTAGGGTGAGGCAGTCATTTTTAACGGTGAGATTCACAGGAATGAGTGTGAAGTTGAGGATGACTGTGAAATGTATATTTATCAAAAAAATAAAAAAATAAAATAATAAGGGAATTTTCTAATCCTGCTATGGAAAGTTCCTCTGCTGCTATGAAAGCCCTCAGAAGAACAAAAAAATAACCCATGGTAGCAATGAAATCTTAGGGCATCACATTGTGGTGCAGGGCAGGCTCCCAGGCATTTCAGGATGATGATAACCAGGACTGCTAAAGTAGACCTCAAAGGCTCAGGACTTTACCAGGCACCAAGATCCTTCCAGGGTGTCCACCCGCTTGTCTGGACCAGGAGACCCTCTTGTGCTGGCTGTGCACTGCTGTCTGCCTGTGGCTGGGGTCTCCACGGGTTCCTGTTCACCTCTGCCCCTGCCTGATCAGTGGTCTCCCGGCTGCCCTTTAGCTGGGACCTGCTCAATGTTAAGGTGATATTTGTTGTTTCTGCAGCCAGATCTCTTCAGGGCTGGGATTTGAAAGGCAGAGAAATGGCTGTGCTGCGCAGCTGGTGGGGTGGTAACCTCTGGCCGGCTGGATGGGGCAGCTGGGGCTGAGAGAGGGTTATAAACCTCTGATCGGGGTGGGGGGAATGGTCACTGCAGGAGTTGGGATGTGTAACGTGGCCGCTCCTGCAATATGTAATTGCTTCTGCATCAGGCTTCGGAGGTGAAACAGCAAGATTTGCTTCTCACAGCTTACGTCTTGCTAGCAACACTCTCCAAACTCTCCTCCCTGCCCCCCTCCCCAAACAAATGTCTCTTTATATGTTATTGTTTCCAATCTGAGCATCTAAACTTATTTGAATAGCCTGCTCAAGTTTCCTCATTTGAAGATTGAATCTTCTATATGAATCCTCTATATCCTCTGTTTACTCCATTTTCTTTCAGGCAGGCCTGATCGCTGCTTGAAATATTCCCATTACATCCAACGGATCAAGATTTTTCACAGTGGAACACAGTACGTTCACCCAGAGTGTATCCACCTGACTTCAGCCGTGCTGCATTATTAGCTTGGGAAGCTATGACTTTGAAGGCTTTATATTTAATTTATTTCAACATTCCAGCCATAGAGATGTTTGCTCTGATTAGACCCAGTAAATTACCCTCCACAGATGAATTATCAGAGGATTTTCTTCTATTTTTTTCTGCCCATTCTCAAACTACTCAGAACGAGCCTGGGTACATAGCTCTGTGTGTCTGGATAGCTTAAATGACTCCTTTTCCATACCACAGGTCTCTAAACAGTTTACAGTGAGTTTTCCTGAATGACTGACATAAATGTGCCATTTATGGTGTCACCCAGTGGCTAATTTGATTATCAAAACATTTCAATAATTAAATAAATCACAAATTATTTGCAGTTTTGGCCAGTGATTAGCAAATAGGTAGCAGATCCATGGGTATTTCTATACCTGCACCCCAAATAAGGCATAAGCAGCCAGTCTTTTGGCATTCTGGGAAGGGGAGGATCTTTCTTACTAATTTAGGAAAGGAGACATACAAATAATGAAAGAACAGAAGGTCTGAATGAAAGTCCACAAATGCTGGCTTTCTAGAATTAAGTATCTTGATTTATATAGTCTGCTATTGCAGTGACCATGGCTTCTCTAGATGAGTAACTGCTTGTAGAAATGTTTGCTATTCTGAGAATAGAAAAATGGGAATTTGGTCTTGGTGTGTGAACTTCAGACACACTGACCAGCCAGGAGAAGAGCTGAACCAAATCTTTAACATTTTCTGGTTCCATATGAGCAAGAGGTGTGCTTTTTCTGCAACATTTTTCCACCAGAGATATAGCAAGTACTTGCAAGCAATTGAGTTACAGGAGCTTAACTCTTTATCACTTTTGCCCCAGCAAGAAGCCTTGTGCAACTCTGAGCCAAATGCAAATGTAAAGTAAAGCATATTAGCTCCAGTCACCCTGCAGGGACATTTTGTTTTGCATTTGCAGGAGGCTAAAAGTCTGCACATGGGTAGTCACCATAGCTTACTTTGTTAGCAGTAACTTTTGCTGAGCTTCCCTAATTTGGTCACCTGCAGCTACATGAATATATCCCTAGGGAAGAGATGGTTATATCAGCATTTAGAAAAGGGCTTTTTCCAGAATGACTCATCCTAAAGACTAAAAATAAGGATAGATGCACGCTTCTGAAGGTTTTTTTTTCTTCTTGGGGGACATCTTTTCTTTGAGCAGGAGCTGTAGCATGTGCAGAGGCCAGGTTTACGCTAGTGTGCTCATGATTCCCAGCAGAGACTCAAAAAGCCTGTTAGGACAAGTGTTCAGCCTGCAAGATCCAGAGCCGTGCTACCTTACCTGCTGAGCTTCCTGCAGGCTCTTCAACTTCACTTCACATCTGGAACAGTGATGAATATTGCCTGCTCCCCTGCATCTCTGTCCTGGCGTGCTTCCAGCACTGGGCTTGGGGACTCCATCAGGAGCTTATTGCATTCACAGAACAAGCTATCATTACAAAAAGCATTATTTGCTAGTACCTCTGCAGCTACATGAGAAGGTTTTCCTCCACAAACTCATTTTCTAGTTTGGATGAGGCTGGAAATGATGGGAGCTGGTGGCTCTGGGTACCGTGACATTTGTTTCCTTGCAGTGATTGGGATAACGCTTCCCAACTCTGGGGGAAGGAGGGCTGGATTTTTTTGTTTTTATACTGAGGACTGGAAATTGTGATTTAATCCTTGAACTGTGTAAATAAAAACCTAAATGCAGAATTACTGGAAAAGGCATAGGGGCTACTTTAGTCAGGAAATAGCTTCATCAAATGTTTTTTGGATCAAAACTGCTCAAAGTATATTTTACACTTGCCATATTAAAAAAAAAAGTGTTGCAATAAATGAGGATACATAGTTATTTGAACTCTAGCATAAAATGCTAACATAACATTCTCTTGCACCATTAGCTCTGTTTCTTTGGGGTATGTATAGCTACAGGCAATTCAGAGCTTTGGCAGGTCAGGGTAACATTTGCTTAAAACATGTTTAAGCCTGGGCTCCAGTGACCTCACTAACCAAATAGATGAAGCTAAAAATAAACGTGAGATGTTGTAGACACACAGGAGCCCCTGTTCCCCCAACTGTTTGCAAAAGGAAGAGACTGATTCTCCTGGTTTCAGCTTGTCATTGGAGATAAGAGCTCGCATCAGACAGTTTGGGTGGGGGGTCCTTTGGTCTCATTTTCTCAGACAGCAAATACTGCATAGAGATCCTCCAGAAATCCCTCCTGCTCTCTGCATTCCCATTCCCCAAATATTTCAGGCCCTTACATTTTTATGGCTAGATAATGAGGCCAGACCAAATCTGTCATTTGATCTCTCTGCTAACGTAGCAGACACAGTTTTCCAATCCCAGCTTAAGCTGATTTTACTTAATTGTGACCTCTGCAGCTGATGAGAGCTGAAACAAAACTTCTTTAGTTCAGGTCCTAGGCTTTGGACAATATGTAACTGCTACTCTCTACAAGTCCATTTGAAAATCCATATAACTAGCCAGTCAAGATGCTGAATTCAGAGTAACAATAAATTATCTTAAACAAATAATCAGCCTCGATCACAGAAGTGGAATTTCATATTCACAAACAATTTGAGAATCAGATGAAGCTGGTACAGAAAGATTACAATAGACAACAGGCAGGTTGTCAGTTTTCCTCTGTAACATGGACACAAAATGGTTTCAACAAAGGTTTGGATGTGCTGTGCTATGGGATATGACAATGCTCCTCCACAGGTCTGGATGAATCTGATTCTGCTGAAGCTACAGGAAGCAGAAGTGGGTGATGGCAGCTGGTTGTGAAGGTGAGAAGCCTTCGTCTTGACACGGCTCTGATTGCCAGAGCTGACTGCTTTTGCGTTCACCCCAAAATGAGACTGTGAGGCACGTTTCTGTAGGCTAGTAGAGTGCTGGGAGACTTTATACTGGCTGCTGCAGGCAGACTCAGGCCACCCGCAGCACCAAAGGTGTAACTGGGGCACCTAAAGAGACTGAATTTCCCCTAAGAAAGTCTCATATGCAACCGGCCGCACCGTGACAGTTAATGTTGGCGTGGGTGTCCACAGACATGGCGATCTCTGCAACGTGCCATGTTGCGGGAGCAGGATGTACCCGTTGTTCCTTCCCCTCTTAATTAGATGTGGCCTTTTAATAACGAGGCTGTCAGATGAAAAGGAATCTCAGATCCCGTGGGCTGGGCAGGGAGATTGGCCATCCCCACTGCAGCACTGTTCCCCAGACTGAGGCGATTTCCTCCTTTTCATATTTGGAAGGGGATGGCGGGGGGGCAGAGTTCTTTAGGGGATATTTTAAATGATTTTTCCTGCCGGCAGAAGGGGACGAAAGGCTTCCAGAATGAGACCTGACCTTCTGCATGCCGCGGCACCGGCTCCCAGAGAGGCCCATCGAATTCCTCCCTAATGAGGAAGAACGTTGTTTTTGCACTGCGGCCGAGTTCACCGAGAATAGCCCCATTTTCCTGCTGATCAGCTGGAAAACTTCCTCTCTCGGGGCTTGCATGGGCTTCTCTGGCCGACAGCTCATCCTGTCCCCCTGTGTGTGGGGAGCCCACCGCACGCTAGCCTTCGGGAGTTTCTGCCCAGGAGCTACTTGGTCTCTTCAGCACTTCTTCCTCAGGTGACCCCAAGGTCCTCCACAGCCGGCAGTCAATTCGGGGAGGTCCAGGAGCTCTGACTAAACCCCAAAGCCCCTGGGTAAATCTGATCTGCCTCTAATATTTCTTAAAAGAGCCTCACAGCACCAGCTAGTCCCGGTAGTGGGAGAGTTTGGGATGTGCAGACAGCTCTTTTCCTCCAGGAAAGGCAGAGATGTGTCCTCCACTGCTTGTTCCCTGCCCTGTGCCCCAGTCCCCCCTTTATACAGACAATTCCCTTTGCTCTCCACTGTACCCAACCTCCCCTCATCCCTCCATCCCTCTTTCCTTGCCCCGGAGCTAGTAGCTGTTGAGGAAGATGAAGGAATACTGCACTTTGCAGCAGAAAGGATAAACACAATTTCCCTTCCTTGCTCCATGCTGAAATGCAATTTTGTTCATTTTCACCCTCTGCTCTCCTATGATCATCTCTGATGAACTTTACAGGCTAACCCCCATGTCAGCTCAGCAATGTGCAAATTTGTAATACAGGTATGTAAAGAAAACCCCCAAACATGTCCCTTTTTGTAAAAAAAAAAAAAGACTAGCAGGAATGTGCCAGCTGCAACAGCTGCAACAAGGGGAAGGGGAGCTGGGGTGTGAAGGATGAAGAGAATTTCCACCAGGGATACTCTGGGATGCAGGGAAGGTGAAAAGGGAGAAGAAAGGGCTGAGGACACTTGACAAAAGGGAGATGGGAGAGGGGGTTCAGTCTCCCATTTGCTCCCTGCTGGTGGGGCTCGGCAAGGACAGGCTGGAGTTTGAGATTTGCACTTCAACTTTGCTTCCTTGGCCTCGAGTCCCATTTCTCCTTTTGGCCAAATCACTGAGTCTGGCTGCGTCTCATCTGCAAGAGAGTATTCACTGCATGGATTGTACACAAACAACTGCATTCACAGCCCTGAAGGGCTTGAGCACAGCACCAGCAGGGACTGTGTGCACAGCCGAGATCCACCATACACCCTTTTCTTTGCCCTGTCCACGAATAACCATGTTTGCTATATTGCAACACCTCTGAGGGGGCTGACACATTTCACCAAGCAGGTACAAATAATTGCTTTAGGCTGCACAAAGGCAGCCGAGGACCAGAGACTGGCTGTTAAAATGTTTGCGGTGACAGTGTGCCGGGCTCTGTGACAGGAATTCACCTTTGTGTAATTAATTCTGAGGCTCTGTCACTGAATCTAGTTCTCCTCAGATAAAGCTGGTGTTAAATAGGCTCAAAAACTTGCCGTGTCAGTCCGCTTTGTACTTGAGAGGAGACATGTACCTCAGGGTAGGGGGAAGGGAGGGAAGGCAAATATGCTGATGACTGAGAGACACTAAGATATGCTGGTAATGGGGCCAGCCAAGAGCCACAGAGAGAATAAATAAACATAATTTGGTAGTGACAGTCTGTCTGGCATTGTACTGTGGTCTGCTAAGATTTCTTTTTTAAAGGATGTAGTAATTTAGTGAAAGCAATATGGTGAAAGGGCGCTGGTATTATCGATTAGCTTTGATCCATAAATTGCTGCTGAGCTCCTTGAAAATGCCTGAGATAAGGACAGCCATGCAGGATAGACTGGGGCCAGATCTGGACTGATGCACAGGTCTCGATGGTGCTAGCACCACAAAATGTGACATCAAAGCCAACTTGAGTGGGAATGAAGGGGCTTTTACTAGTCTGTGGTGGGTCTTGGCTGGGTATAAAACTAATGAAACCAGACCTACACAAGACCTTCAGGTCCTCGTACAGTTTAGGGAGACTGTGTTGGGCCACAGTGACGGGGAAGCCTGTTTGAAAGTGTCTCTCAGGATGTGTGTGAATTAAACCCTGTGGAGATGGCTTGCCGAGCTGGGAGATGGAGGGGAAGCAGAGACAACCCGAACCAGTGACTAGCAGGCCGTGATGCAGTATGTCCCATCATGAACCATGATGAGTGCTGGATTCCTCCAGTCTCCCAATGCACCCTTTCTATCACACATTTTCTCTTGGTTTTAGGTGAGTTACCACACCCATAAGTCGGTTGCAGCCCCTTGGGCTATGGGAAATACACGTTGAAACCTTATCCCTTGAGATGCTCCCTCTATGGGAGGTTTCTTTGCAAGCTTATGTTGGGCAGTGTTATCAGAAATGCTTATTCCCACAGACAAATTTGAGTATTTGAGCCCTGTTTGGAGGAAATTTGAACAGATTGCTTTCTGAGCAGTGAAACAGCTACATTTCATAGGGACCTAGCCCTTAAGTGACATAAAATATTCATTGCCTCTGTGCAATGCTTGCTGGCCTGACCTCCCAAAACGTTGTCATGTCTCACCATTGCAAGGATTATTGCATATATCTGAGTGCACAGCTCACATCCCTCAGTCACAGATTTCCTATAGCTGTTATGTCACTGGCAGCATGAGTGGGGCTGGTAGCAAAGAGTAGACTCATGCAAGGATCTTTTTGTGTAGGGTCAGGCTTCCACAGAGCGTGGAACTGGCAAATGCATTGCAAGTTGCCAGCAAGTCTTTGCTGCCTTTGTCTGATGATCCTCCAGACAAGCACATTCTCTCTGGTGATTCAAGGCCAACATTTTATTGCATCGGGGATCAGCTGTGGTCAGATTTGGCAAAGCCAATGACATCTTGCCAGCTGTAAGATGCATACTCCAAGGCTGGAGCTTCTTCAAAGAAGCTCTGTAAGGAAGAGTATCCCCTTCTCATGGTTTGATTGTAGAAGGAAAGCAGCTTATTTTAAGCATCTGGTCTTGCAATGACCTCCAGAGTGCTCCAAAGCTGATCAGGGAAGTCATAGGCTTTTCTTTGGACCATCACTGCTTCCTCGTGGGTCTTTATGGATAGCACACTTGCTAAGCTCTTTCTCACAGCACCAGGTCCTTTTGCAGATGGAGCTGAAGCTCTCTTGACTCATCCTCCCACTGAAGTCTGTACCCACCCGGGTCCAAGTCAGTGACATGTTGCCCATCCAAACTGCCACTGTTTCTTCAGGATCAGGCCATGCGTGCTGGTCTTCAAGGGCCTGGATCCAAACTCTAGAAGTGTCCATGGAGAAATTCCTGTTTGTTTCAGCTTTGGACCTGGTGCCAAGTTCTCAGCACTGTGCTGAGTATGAGCCAGGATCCTGCTAGAGGCAATATCTGATGCAGCACCATGTCACTGCTTTGGATTCCCTGTCTTCAGCTTTTAAAACCCAGAATAAGTATTTCACTGATCTCCCTATGGTTATTCAAGAACACAAGATGGGAATACACTTCCTTGAATCATCAAGGCTAATCCCCTCCTCCTTCTGGCAACCATGTCACTCAAATCCTTGCATAAACCTAAGTTTTGGTGGTAATTAAACTGTTTGGCCCTTTAAACCATGGCTAGTCTCTCATATATGTTGCATCCTTTTTCTGCCCAATATGCAAGTGTGTTGTAGAGTCTTTTCTAGCAGAGCTTGGCTGCTGTCATTATCAGCTCACACCTTCTACTCCCACCCCATCTGTGCCTGGCACTATTTTCATGCATAATACATCGATCATCTGCAGCCTGGTGGGGGGGAAATCATCACTTCAAGTCACTTGTCTGAATTCAAGCCACATCTGAGCTGTATCCTTTGCTGAATCCCATATCTATAGTCTGATATGGGGGGTGGGGAACCAGCCAGAAGATCTCAGGCTCCTCCTGTCTGCAAGGACTCCAAAGCAAATACTGCTTGCATTTAAAAGCCTTTGAGAGCTTTATGGGCTACAGTCAAAGCTGGTGGAAATCCATGCAGGTCTGCAGCACCCTTGCAGCAATGCCAGCTGACACTAGGCAAAGGATAAGGGCTGTGTGTGTTTGGATATCTTGGCTTTCTGCAATGCAAAGGATCAGGCTCTCCTCTTTTGCAGAGTGTCTGCGACCCCATGAATGTTTACTGATTTTTAAGCATGCTACTCTTAATTTGCGCCAGCGTTGCTGGGAAGAGCACTGGTGCTTCATTTTGGAATACAGATCTTCAAAGAGTAATGTACACTTAACAAACTTGATTTTGAAGTCTCTCAGGAAGGCTTTGAAAACAAAGGCTCAAATTCCAGAGTGAGTAGAAAGTCCTTGGTTCCTAGCGGTGAAAGCTTCCTACCAGAATTATTCCCAGAGGCAGTATAGACTTTGCATTTTGCCTCATCTAAATGCATTAGGAGGAGTATTAAATTTCACATGTGCTGCATGTTGATGTAATTCTCCTGACATGTCTGTTTGCACCATTATGAAATAAGGGATTTCCTTTCCTTTTCTTTCCACATTTGCCCTGCTCTCTAGGGATCTCAAGGATATGATCCATTGGCATACGAGGATTATGCCTTTTACACAGAGGACTTAAAAAAAGCTTCGTCATTGTGCTAACAGAGGTCTCAGGACAACATCCCACATTAGCAGTGCTTGACTTAACTGACAGCCTATGGCTGGAAGAGATCCAT
This sequence comes from Haliaeetus leucocephalus, assembly GCF_000737465.1. Taxonomy (NCBI): domain Eukaryota; kingdom Metazoa; phylum Chordata; class Aves; order Accipitriformes; family Accipitridae; genus Haliaeetus; species Haliaeetus leucocephalus. The sequence goes on from NW_010973114.1 coordinate 6,352,622, forward strand.
TAATCTTCTGTGTCATGATCCCTCCAGGCACTCCCAGCCCTGCTCAAACTATGTGCAGCTCTGTTCTTAGGATGAACACTTTGGTGCAGGAGGATCTGGAGGGTCTTTTAATGTAAAAGCAACACCTCTGTGCCCTACAAGAGTTGGGGAATCTGGCATCTCCTTCATTAATTTTTCTTTGATCTGGTGTTAAGGGGGAGTATGTGTTTAAAGAAACAGCCCCTGGATCTTCCCCCAGTTATCTGCAGGTGCAAGGTTAGGCTGGAGGATGCTCTCTGCCACCCTGTGTACCTCTCTGCAGCCTGCGGAAGGGTGGTCAGCAGTCTCCGTTGGGTCTCACACCTCTGCTGGCCCAATGCTTGGTGTCAGGGGCCGTGCTGCTGTACTTGTGTCTTTATTCTGCACCACACTGTAACAGGGACAATGTCAATGCCTGCTTTGAGCAGAATTTGGGGCCTTCCCAATAAATTTTCAATGCATTTAATTCTTGTGGGCTGTAAGGAGAGGGCAGAGTTAAGGGGAAGAAAAGGTAGAGATGGGATTTTTTTTTAAGCCTTTTTTTTTCCTAATAGGCAAATTTACGTTGCTAAAAGAGTGGCATAAAATGAACTTAACAGGCCAAGGGTAATAGAGGAGAGAACCAATTTCTTCATCAGTTAACATCAACCTTACTACATAAACTTGAAGGCATGCTGCCTTACATCACTGCGGGATCCGACCAATGTTTATGTTCTCAGATCCTTTATCCAGGGCTGATTGCTGTGTTTCTCAGCTCATCAGCTGCATGGCACACAGGAATGTGTACTGGAAGAGATGAATATGCATATGGTTAGAAAAAAGTACTGGAGGACATGCCTTGCTTTTACCTTCATGTAAAGTTGTCAGCAAAGAGACTGTTATTCTTAAGAAAAAAAGTTATATATGTGTGTGTATATATATACATATAGCTGATGAGCACCTACATGCACGGAGGCACACATGGTCTACATCAGTACAAGGTGCATGTAAAACGCTTGCACGCACAGCTACAAACTACATCCCTTGGTTTTGTCTGTGAACCGAGCACTTTTTCCAGGTGAAATGGAAACCCTCCTGTCTGTCTGTCTGTCCCAGGCAGGAGAGCAGGACTGCAGGAGAGTGTTTCTGGAAGTCAAAGCCTGCAAGTGGGGTTTTTCTGCACCGTTTGCGCTGTGTGTCTCTCTTGCTTGGGTTGGTGCTGACATCTGGAGGCTATGCCGTGGCAGTGTGTGTGCACAGTTATTTCTACATGGCTTTTTGCTCATCTTCATGGTTGCATTTTGTAAGAAGCACCTTTTGGCTATCCTGCTATGCCGGGGTGATTTGACCCTGGGGCATGCCTAATTGTCTGGATGTATTTGCTGAAATCCTGTTGCTGATTTGGGTAGCATTTAGCATGTTCACTCTGGTTCCCTCTGTTAGTGACATCTGCTCGTGACGTGGTCAGTAGATATGAGCCCAAACTCAAATAAGACAGGTCTGGATACAAGACAAGCCGTGATCTGACCAAGTTTAAAAGTCAGGAAAAACTGAATTAGGTTTTCAGATGATGGCAAACGGACTTACTGTCTCAGCTGATGGACATCTGGAGCATCGCTGCTGTTCACAAGGTGAGGGTTAACCTACGGTGCAGGCTGTCTTACACTGCTGACCCCAAAAATAAGCCCCTATCCATAATCCCATGGGAAAGAGTGCTCTGCCTGTCCTTCTTCTCCGTGCCACCTCTCCTCACCATGCTGTCACCACGTATGACGGATGGCCCTGGTGCTGGAGTGACTACATTTTCGTAACTCACTTCTTTGCTTTTTGGCATCTGTGAGGCAAGTAAAGGCTTTGGGGTTTTTAGCATGAGGTTGCCATTCTCTGCTTTTGTCTATGAGCCATATTAACTGAGAAAACTGTGTGCCAAAGCAAGGCTCTTTATATGGAAATTTCTAGTCCTGCTTTTAACTTCCCAGAAGTGTAGCTGAAAGGCACCCTGGCTGCTACACCAAAGCCCTACCCACTTTGGTATGACTTATTACTGTTTATTACTACAAATACCAGCATGCAAATTGTCATGCACCAGAAATCGTGCTTCTCCCTTAACATTTGCATCCTATGAGGATGTTTTCCACCTTCGCTAGTCGGTTTGCCAAGGCAGGCTGAGCCCCTGCAGAAGGCTGCAAGATGATGACTGGGAAGTGTTGTTACCAAACCCCAGCCCTACAAATGAACCACATTTGAGCAAAGAACCTGGGCAGCTTGTATTCAGGCTTTTGCTCAGAGACCTATTGCAAGCAAGGAATAGACTTTTACAGTCACTGCTGAGAATTCCACTTTTTGGTTTTCTCCTGGCAATTCATGGCTATTTGGCATCACCAAATTGTGCTACCACTGCTGATATTACACGTAACCTTTACGCACTTTGTAGACCTTGCTTCTGGGCTATGTTTCTCTAGAAGCTGCCCAAGCATTTCTGGGACTGTAGTGAGCTCTGCTGCACCCATTCTTCATCCCATCACCAACTTGAGGGCTATAAGGAAGGAAAGGAAGGAAAGGAAGAAAGGGGGAAAAAATCTATTAAGAAAACATTTATGTATTGGAATTTTATACTGGCAGTTGGAAAATTGGCCAAAGTTCTGCAGAGATGAGCCTTTAATCTTTAGTTGATATATATATACTTTTGGGCAATATACATGCCCTGACCCCAGCATTTCTGTTGCAACAGACTTGCACAATAGAAATGCTGTATAGCTTCTGCATGTTTTGTGAAGAGGCAGACTGCTTGAATAGGGAGAATTGGCATCTAGCAATTGGAAGATGCCTATACTGGGCTTCTTGCATCTTTCTTGTTCTGAGCCAGTGTGTATTGTATTTTGAGATGAATGCCTGGACTTTTGAAGTTGAGAATAGACAGATCTCTGCTTGGGTTTCATCCTTGGTTTCTAGCAAATGTCTAAAGCCATTTTAAATTTAAGACCTTAACCTTGTTTTTAAAGCACTCAGTGAGTCATTTAAATGAATGGAACTGTGAATTCTGGGGGATTTTCAGCAAAAATTCTGACTTATGTTTTTTTCTGGTTGTAATGCATCATTTTCTCCATGCCTTGCTATGATGAACAAACATCTTTTACTTTGAGAAGCTGGATTCACCTCAAGCCACATTTGTTCTTTGAGAATATTAGCATCCTTCTGGCTAATCCCTCTCAAGGAAGCCATTAACTTAAATTGTAAGTTGTACGTCTCTTCATTTTTCAATGACGCATGCTTGTTACTATTATTGTTCTTCTTATCAGTTTATCTCTCTTTCTGGGGATGTATTATTTCATGCTTCGGCATCTCACCACAGAAGTACAGCTATGGTTTCCAACCACATATGTGAGAATAATTGAAAGAGAAATTTGGAAAGTCTTTATTCAGATACATGTCTCCTAAATCATGTTGAACCGGTAATTAAATGGATTCAATAATTGCCCTAACTTTAACTCAGCAAAATGAGCCTTTCCAAACCTCTAGTAGAGAATTATCCTAATCAAGTCCAGAATCCCTCATGACAGAAAATGCTGAATTTTCTAAGCAGATTTGGAGCTGTTTGAGTTCATGTCCTGAGGTGGAGGTGGGGCTGGCTGCGGGGATGCAAAAGCATGGACAAGGTTCTCTGGAGGGCAGCATTTTTTCTTCCCCCCAACTTTTTAGCCCCAGAAGAGCTAAATATTGACTTTTCTAGCATGTAACCAACAATATTGCCCCATGCTGGTCTTCAGCCACAAGTGCCAGGGATCCCAGGGATCCTCTTTCCTTACAGTGTGAGAGCTGGTATAAAACCTCACAGGAAATCTTCAAGACCACTTTGAATCCTGCTGGAAGGGTACAGGGGAACTTGGCTGACACCAAAATCTGATTTTTTTGTTTCTTCGGGTGTGATTGTGAGGGATGGAGAAAGGGCCTTTGGAGAGTAATTAGTTATGTTTGTTAAACCAGTTCTGAGCTGGATCCAGTGCCTTTTGGTCACAAGTCAGGCAAGAAAGCACATGTCCAAGTGTGACAGAGTGGAAAACAGTATGTGTGTGGCCCACGTTTAGTAATTTCTGTAAAAAAATTATCCCCCTGGCTATATGATGTTACTTTAGCCAAGCTGTTCCACTGCTTTGACTAGTCTCTCCGCTTCCAGAAGAAAACTAATCTCTCCAAATGAACTGGCTATTAATTGAAGGAGACCTCGAAAGATCCCTAAACAATCCCATACATTAATTAAAGACAGATCAAAGTGCAGTTTCTCCTATTCTCTCTGGAGGCAATTGAATTTCTGAGGGGCTTCTTTCTGAGGGAAAGATAATTCCTCATAGCATTTCCTCAGTTTCAAGTGCAGAAATGCACACTGTTTGCTAGCTGGTAGCAAAGACGTGGGTGATGTATGAGGAGCAGCCCAGACTGAATGCAGGAACATGCTGCTGCCATTTAATCCAAGATAATATGTTTCATGATCATACTCCTGGAGTTCTTCAGCAACTGGTTTAACGTATGGGAAAGTATTTGGCTTGCTTTGGAAATGTTTCCCATTTGAAAACAAGCTGTAGTGGGAGAGCTGGCAGTTGCACACGAGGCTGCTCTGTGAAAATTGGATTTCCCTGAGTGGCACAGTGAGGCTGGGTCACAGTCAGGGTTTTTAAACAGCTCGCGGGAAAGGGTCCAGACTGTGCAGATCTGCTGACCGAGAACCCCTCCGCCTGGTCTCTGGAGGATTGCTGCTGTCTCATCACTTGGCAAAAAAGGGATTTCAGAATGGATTTTATTCCTGTTTTCTGTCCCTTGGGCAAGGGGAACGTGCAGAAGAAGAGCCAGAGCCTGGCTTACACTCATGAATTAAAAGTCTTGGGACCATTTTAAATCTCCAGCTGTGGAGGAGAAGCTCTGTTCTAACTTTGCTCTCAATTCAAGATTATTTTTCTTAACCTCACCAACTACAGAACCACTAGCTAATGTATTAGTAAGCAATACCAGGGCACCTGGTCCTGGTTGAGAGAGAGCACCAGACCAGGTGTTTGCCAAAGGTCTTATGCATGAGCTCAGGTGATACACTTAATTTTCTCTGGGGCCCCTACTATCTGCAGAGAAAGCAACAGCTTCCCCTTTCAGGGGTGAAGCGAGGACAAGATCTGCTGCAGTTGTGTGGTGCTCAGAGGATGATAAATCTGGGAGAGGCTGCTTGCTCCAGCCCCAGAGAGATTTGTTACTGTGCCTAAGCCCTTCAGCTTTATTGTTCAGTGTAAGCGTGAGGAACAATATGGCATCCAAAAAAGTTCCTCTCCCACCCTGGCTTGCAGCTTTCCTGGGCTTTTCCCTTGCCTTTCCCAGCAGAGAGGACCACACACCCTTTGGTGCTGGCTCGTTCTTCCACGTATCTGCAGCTTCTATCTCCACCCCTCCTGCTGCATGAGGCACTGCCTGCCCTCGAGGCTGCTGCAGAGTGGGCCAGCTCATCCTGGCCCCAAAGCCTGCACCTAAACCTGCCATTTTGCAGATTTTTTTTTCTGGAACAATCCCTTTCCCTGTGTGACAGAGGGTGTGAATGTGTGCCTCAGTCCTGCCGCAGAGGTTGTGCAGGGGAAGCTGGTGCATGGGACATGATAGGAGCATACCCCGTCGTCAGCACTGTGCGTGCTGCCAGCGAGGGTCCTTCGCATGATGGTTTGCTGACAGAAAGCTGTTGCATCCCCAGCTGACCTCCACAAAGCTGTTTCAATGTGGGTACAAAGCAGGATCCCTGGCTGGACTAGTTCAGGGTGCCCATTCCCATCTCTTTCTTGAGAATGAGGCATGTTTTAGCCCTTAGCTAGCTCGTAGGAACTGCATAAAAATACAGGATGGCTTCCTCTGGGTCACACTGACAAATCTGTTGCCATGGGACTTGCACTGGCCGGGGTTGTACCAGCTACATCAGCTGAACCGCACGGTAGAAGGCAGAGTAAAACTGCCTGAACTTGGCAGAAATGCAAAGGAAGGGTGTCTGCTGCACACAGCCACGAGAGGGCACGAGAAGCAAAGCTGAGACCCTTCTTCAAAAGTCCTCCCTGCAGGTATGAGGATTTATGAATGGCCAGTCTTCTTTCTTAGGGCAGTTATCTTAATTTCTCCTGAGAGCTTTTATGTTCTTTATGCTTGTGGAAGTGTTTTCTCTGTTCCCAGGCTGGCATCTACAGCTGGAAGGACACCTCAATTCTTGGTGCCTGAAGGAGGACAGCCCCGTGACGGCTGTTCCTGGCTCACGTTTCCCACATACCCTGGCCCTGGGTTGGTTGTTCAGTACCTCTGTGCCTTGTCTGGAGCAAGCGCAGCCTTACACAGGGAGTGTGGCAAGAGGGGATGAGTTAAAAGGTGAATTGCCTGCACCCTATGACAATAGCGGCACAGGGCAGACTGATTTTTGGACACGGGCCGTGTTTGGTTTTCATGGCTCATTGTTAAACACCCACCAGTGTGAAGGATACAGAATTTCTCATATTCTGTTCAAAGAGCCAATGCCTGGCTCTGTGCTTGTGTTTACAGTCAGAGTCCATGGGCCATCTCTCTTGCCCTTCCTGAAATGTCTAAACAAGCATCCTCGATTGCTCTGTGTTGGAATAAGACATTACCAGCTTGTTTCAGGGCTGCGTTGTATTATTTGTCATGACAGGGAGCAAGCAGGACAGTGGAAACAAGTTAAAGAAAATCCTTCAGCAGTGTGTTGACTTCAAGATGTTCCTTGGAGGCTCTTCTTCAATAGAGACAGCAAATAGACGTGGGTTGTGCTGGCCCAGAAGCCCTGCCTACCACCTTGGGGCTGGGGGGCATCAAACAGCAGGAACTGACCTGGAAGAAACTATGAGAGACTGTGCAAAATGGCCATTGCACCCCAAGGCAGGACCATCTCTCCCTAAACCAGCCCTGACAGTACATCTATTAGGTTGGGGATGGGGTTAATTGTCCTTGTAGGAAGGGATGGGAAAAAACAGAAAAGAAAAAATCATGCCTGGAAAATAATAGTGTGAGTCAGTGCTTGGTGAGAGGGGAACACAGAGAGGTGAAGAGATCCCTGCGCAGGAGCATCCAGCTGCTTTCTCTGCATGGCTATGGTGTCACCTTGTGATAGCAACAGGGTCGTGGCTTGCACAAGGACCGCTGTGTCCTATGATACCCCTGCCACCTTGCCCCAGTTTTGGTCAGTTCTTGTTCCTGCTGCCTCAGAAAGGTTTACTGAGAGTGAGACATATTAGGTGAGAAGTCAGCCTTGAGGGCAACACTGGAAAATAATTTGGGGAGGGAAAGAAAGGACATATTTGGTCAGGTCTACATGCCAGGTCTTGAACCAGCAGAGCTGTTTTGGCAAGAAGTGTGGTTTTGTTTGACTGAAATAGTTATGAATTCAACTTCAAGGCTGATTGCATCTTTATGGCCTAAATTTGCTTTATAGCTGTAATTTATTTTCCCTTTCATACAGGAATAGCTCTGGCAAGGGCTGGTCTTGCTGTAACTAACACCCAGAGGGTGAGCCGAGAACAATTATTCACTGTCTGACAAAATAGGACCTTGAGGATATCACGAAAACCTGTCAAGTGACACGTTCAGCACCATCAAAGAGAGATACTTTGGTTACTGGACCTACGGACTACCTTGGGTGGGTCCTGTGGGTGCTGATGTGGGTTCAGCATTTGGGCAAGTTCACGGACTTTGCAGTACAGAGACACCACCTCTTGTTTGGGCAGCCTTTGAGCCACCAACTACTGGAAGAGGGATTGCACCCCATCACAGGGGCATGGCAGAGCTGCCTCATTCTTATGCTCTTCGGAGGCATACGCTAGTAGGCATGGTCAGAGACAGGATGTTGGACTGGACTGACTTTTAATGTAACCATATACACCCTTGGGACTTTTCACCTCCATGACTGTGTCTACCACAGCTGCTTTGCCAGCACTTCAGGGTAGGGTTTTCATGTACTCTTGACACACACAAGGCACCTGATGCATGGATTGAGCCTTTAAAGGCCAGGGTCTTCTCCCAGGGATGGCCTGCATGCCAGGCAGTACATCTGAAACACCATGCCCAAATTTGACATCCTTTTTTTACCTGGTTGAAGGTAAGGCTGCACTGTTTAGACAACACTTGCTCTTGGAAAGCTACCTTAGCACAACACAATAAAATCCTTTTAAAATGACTTTATAGCTCTTATGGAATACAAACATAGCAGCAAGGCTCTGATGTAGTGAGGGCTGCTCCATTCAAACCAGTCTCTGTTCTTATAAAGTGCTGACAGAATAAAATTATTATAAAATTTGAATTAAAGACATGGGTTTATATGTTCTTTATAAACACCATTAGAAAGGTTGTTCAAAGCCACAGAGATAAAAGGTGAAATTGCCTTTATTCATCTTAGTATAAAACAGGAAGAGGTAGAATTAATCATTTCTAACACACTAACCTTTTTCTAACCCTGTCCATTAGATGTTTCTAGTGTCTGAACTGAGCCCAGGTCTTGTCCTTTAAACATGTCTTTCAGATCATAATAGCTTATCCGATATGATGGCTCAAATCAGGCATCTGTTAAGTTATATACCCTTAATTCTTCTTCCAAAGGTGTTATGCAATGCCTCATAAAAGCTTGTGCATGTCAGTTCCTGGAAGAGACATGATTTCTTGCAAGCAGCAAAATCCAAATAGAACCAGCAAGCTCTACCGTGCCCCTCCTCTGCGTTTTTGCGGAAGCACTTTAAAAATGCCTTGCAAAACAAGTGCACTTTTCAGGTTGTTAGCACAACCTAGCTGCAAATTGAGGAGCAAATTTCTTACCATTAATTTTGGGCTTTGTGTAACTGTGAGTCCTGAGTTCTGAAAGGTCATATCTCAGCAAAAGGTAGTAGAAATTTTTTTCCATGGGAATTTCTTCAGAATAATTCACTAGCAACTCTCCAATGAAGAGTTCAATTCTCATATGTTATGGCAATAGTTTTGCTGTAAGAAAAATCATTTTTTTTCATTTTTTGTGTGTTCAGAATCTGCTTCTAATGACTCCATTTTTTCTGCATCCCCTCCAGCACGTGGTGGCAGTAGTTCTTCTTCTGGAATAAATTGAGCAGGCCAGTATCTTCTTTGTTGGCTTGCTTCATTGCCCTTACTCACCTTTCCAATTTGATGGAGATCCTTGACAATTATTTTTTCAGTATCTTCTAGTACTGTTGTCAATAAATTAAATAGGAGAGCAATCCAGGCAAGGCCGAAAAGAATCCAAATGGCCACCAGCGTTCGGTAGTAGGAAAAGTAAATCCTGTCAGGCTGTTTACCTGCAGATAAGGGGAGAGAAAGAAAAAAATTAACAAGTTAAAATTGCTTTGCCCGTGTAAAGTGGGCCAGCCTAATGGATTCATCAATGTATTTTACATTGAGTACTTTAAGGTGACTTTTCCATTGTAGTGGAGTCTCTCACCTCCCCAGCATTAGGTTAAGGTTGGGCAAGTCTCTTGTTGTTGCAATAAACGGATAGAGGCTAGCACAAACGTCAAAAAGATACGGCCTGTCAAAAAGATATACCGGGATTGAGATGAACTAGTAGCAGAGCGGGATATTTTTTTCCCCTTACAACATACCAATTCCAATTCAACCTCTGCATCTACAGGTAAACGCAATTATGTGGGAAGTAGTGTAAAATTGTGTTGTATTACCTTGAAAATATTCCCAAACTCGCAGAGCACAGTGGGCCACTATAACCACACAACTATTACTACCTAGGTTATTGTAATTCTGTATACTTCTATAAAGTGTGATTATAAACTAATAAATATTTGCTTTAAATTATAGGTACCCTTGATCATACAAAGAGAGTAGTTGTAATTCCTACTTTACTTTTGAATGGCTTCGGGAGCTTCCTCCATTAAAAAACTAGGTGACTGATGAGGACTCACTGACACATGCCAAGAACACAACTTACTGTGTTGGCAACCAGTGGACCGAAGCTTATTTCATGCAGTCCAAACCTCTTAGCATCAGCCAGTATCGCACACCTGCTTCTCTGCATGGGTCATTTCATTTGTTTCTTCAGACGTCAGCAATCCACCACCAACATACAGAAAGCATTTTCTCCTGCTGCACTTAGTCCCACACAATGTTGTCATCATGATACAGCTGATATGGCCCTGGCATCTGCAGGAAAACTTGGTGATACTGCTTATTGAGTGCTATAAGTCACTGTCAAGGGTGACTCCACATAGTAGATAACACAGCAATGTGCCTGGATAGGGAGACCACAAACCTGGTGGATCATTTCCCCTTGTGAAGCTGCCCAGAAGGAGCCATGATGCTGGCAACTCTTTTCAAGTCCTGCAGTGCTCTGTACTTCACAGATCGATGTGCAGGATTTTTGTACTTTGTCATGCAAGAGCTCTGGAAATGGGGCAGGATTGGGCTGGTTTGTCCTCATGGATAGATATCCAACAGCTGTTTCTTTTTCTTCTGCTGGGGTTCACTTGGCAGAGGGGATTCCAGCCCTGCTAGAAAGCATCTCCTTTTGTGCTCTTATCTGCAGTTCATGATGTGGGGTTAGCAAAGCAACTAGTAATATCTTTGTATTGTTAACTCAAAACTGGACTTCAGCAGGGCATAAATTCAGTTTACAGCCCAAGGGGAGTTTCACCGTAGAAGTATCACCCATGGGTATGTGTACTACAAACAGTTAAATCCAGACTCTGCCATCTTCCTACGATGTCTCCCTACCCAAAACAGGCTTTATCTCATGCTTGAAGTGCAACAGCTACAAACCAGTTTTGAACTACTAAAATGCAAATAAAGTCAAACCTGTTCTGTTGCACTTGGCTAGCACAAATCCATTTGTCATCTGTACTCAATTCTAAATGCATAATACTCAGAGCAGTCATTGATTCTGCTTGTTTCATTGTGATGGTGTGAGGCATTAAACATGATCATTTTATCACCTTTGTTTAAGGCCAATTGAGATAAATCATAGAACCACAGAATGGTTTGGGTTGGAAGGGCCCTTAAAGATCACCTAGTTCCAACCCCCCTGCCATGGGCAGGGACACCTTCCACTAGACCAGGTTGCTCAAAGCCCCATCCAACCTGGCCTTGAACACTTCCAGGGATGGGGCATCCACAACTTCTCCGGGCAGAACCTCTGTTCCAGTGCCTCACCACCCTCACAGTGAAGAACTTCTTCCTTACATCTAATCTAAATCTACCCTCTTTCAGTTTAAAGCCATTATTCCTTGTCCTATCAATAAATACTGCAGGGAGAAATACTTCAGCTCCAGTTAAGTCATCCTAAAGAAGATGAAATCACAAAGCCAGAAGGCCTATCTAATTGTTATTTTTTACTGTATTTGTAAAATAATATGGCTGCAGAGGAGGAAGGTGCTATGGAGGTAGTAGTTTTAAGGCTGTGACTTGCTGTCATTATTGTAAAACACACTTGTAATTTGGACAAGGGAAGAGAACGCACCAGTTTGATGTTCACTCTTTCTCCTGCATGACACCACCCACTTTGCACCTTCCTGTATTCCACATCACTGAAGTTTGAGGTGCTCAGTATCACACAGGCCAGGGTTATCAGTCCTGCAGATGGTTAGGAAAGAAATGCTTGTGCCCTGTTGTCCTCCATTGCAGTGACAAAGATTGGCCCTGGCTGGAGTGAGCAAAGAGGCCACTGTTGTGTAATACAGATTCCTTGCTGATGCCTGAGTTCTGTGTTGTGTTCACAGCAATACTGCCTAACCAGTGTTGGAGACAAAGAATCTTTGGATTATGTGAAAAGGGGAATTTCAGGGGACACTGGTTTCCTGTGCTTTGTAGCAAGAGGGAGCAGTTAGCTGGCTGGGATCACCTGGGGAAATGTGGCCTAATCAACTCATTGCCATTGCATGAATTAACCATCAGCTAGGCTACAAGATCATTGCAATCACTAAACTCATGCAAACAAGCAAGAAGTCAACTGGATCATCAAAGCACTACCCAGCCTCTTTAGCTGACTCAGAGAAATTAAGGTCAGCAGGGAACATCAGTGTCTGGAAAAGTTTGTGGGCTCCCTCTGCCAAAGTCCTGAGCCTGATGTAAGAAATCTTTCAAACACGCAGCAAGGCTGCCAGCCAGTCTCCAAGGCCCCTCTTGCATGTCTGCAAGGCTTGAGAGCCTAGGGTTTGACGTGTGGTGGATGTCTGTCCATCAGAAAGGGACATGAGGCTTCCAGATTCTCTGTAGGGACAGCACTGGTGCTCAAGTATTAGCTTCAGAGCTTCATTCTCATATCCCTACTGAAGAGAAGTTCAGGCTGGCAAGATGCTGGCCATCTTGCTGTAGAGAAATCTTTGATTTTTCCATGGAGTCCAGGTGTTTGATTGCTTCTTCTGTGGACACTGATTTGGCTCCTGGTCATCATTTTGGAGCTTCTGCAGAAGCTTATTCTATGGAGAATGTATTTTGGTCAGCAGATCCACAGAAGTGCTTTGGGAAGTACACTAGCATGCTGGAGCGTAGCTTAAACAGTCTGTCTTCAGGGGAAATCCTAAGCTCTGGCTTGTGAAGACAGAGAGCCCCCAGTGATGCATAGCAGACTAAAGAAGGCCACTTTTGCAGTGATTTATATGTTTAAGCCCCACTTCTCACAGAGTGAGTAGATTTCCCCACCTTCCCATGACTGGGATTTCCACCTTTCAGTCTGTTGTGTAAAATCTTGGCTTCTGCAATATGAGCACTTATTTCTTTACACTTTGAAACATAAGTCTTAGATGGCTAAAGCAGGGATACCTGTCTTACTTTGTATGACTGTTGCAAACTGTTCCCTTTTGGTATATGCAAATTCCTAGGCTCCTTGAATTCTCCCCTCACACTTCCCCTTCCCTCCCCAAAATACTTGGCTTCTCTGCAATCTGAAGCACCACATTTCATTATATTTAGACAACTTTGTCAGCACGCGCAATCCCAGAGAAATGCATATTTCCTCCAGAACTGTACAGGGCAAAGACTAGCCAACAACTCAGACAGAAGATTTGTCTCTGCAGTACATTGGTGGCCTATGCAGTCAACCCATGGTAATTACAGTCATAACCCTGGTGCTTTGCTGTGTCTCCTCCCTGAAATCAACCTTACCTACTACATAATCTCCAAAGCCAATGGTGCTGAGGGTGATAAATGCAAAGTAAATTCCTTCGCTGTAGGACCAGCCCTCTGTTATCTGGAAGAAGAGTGATGGCAAGCACAGAAAAACTAGGATCCCCGTTGCCAGGAAGAATAAAAGGGTCAGAAATTTGATCTTCTTCTGGAAAAGGAAGAAACCAATTAAATTATAATTATGATTTGACACACTAGCAGGCTATATATAGCGGTGGCTCTTCAAAATGCGTGGCTATCTAGGAATACCTACTAGGACTACAGGAACTGAAGGATTTGTATTTGAGTGCTCTTCCTCTAAAAGTACCGTAGCCTTGCTCTGAAGCAGAAGAAAGCCATGTATTATGAGTGTTGTATGGCCTCAGTAGCCCTGGGAGAAGTAGTCTTTTATCTGATTGTATCATCCTCCATTGACCATGAGTATAGGAGGAATTCCTATCCAATGACTTTTACTGGAGTCAGACTATTTCCACTTGTCAGCAGACTTGAATTTTAGTTTTTAGGTATTCAGGTGTGGCACCTAAAGAACATTCAAATTTGCCTGGGAAAATAGACTTAAAAAAAAAAATGACACCATTTCTGACAGTACTATCTCCAAGAGTCTTGACCGTTGACTTTATTACTCATTGCACCAGTGCCAGAAATTGGCTCCTATCCAGTGGATATCTTACTACAAGAAGACCTTTAACAAATGAGCTCCTGATGAAGAAGTGCCTGGACAGTGACTTTTGAATCATCCTACTTCCCAGCAGTCATGAAGAAGCCTTGACTGGAAAAAAAGGCTTGTTATATATTAAAATTTATTAGCCAGACACACATATAGTTTATGTATAGAATTTTATAAGTCCAGATTGTCTAGAAATTAATGGCAACTGTTGGATAATTTTTCACGCCTTCATGCATTGTGCATGTGCTTGAGTCTATATCTGATCAAGCCTTAGGTTCTATTTAAGTTCCCCAGACATGGGGAGAAATTTAGCAATTTGAACAGGGTTATCTGTAGCGTTCATACCTTGTCCTGAAAGAGAATTACAGTAGGAGACACAGAAAAGCTATTCTCACTTCCTCACTAGTGGTGAGAGAAGGGGAGGAGCTGCAAATAACTTGGGGTATAACCAGGCAAGACACATCTTTCTCTAGCCCTTTACAGGTGCCTCCTTACCTTTCAGCAATTGGGATCAAATGGACAACTTCAGCCTGATGTTTCCTTTCTGTCAAAGTCAAGGGAGGAGAGGGATTGAAGGACTGCATAATGAATAAGGAAGGGTGACACACTAGGCATTGAGTCAATATCCATTGAAACCCCTACAGCTCACCTGCTTTTTACAGCTTTTTGCAGCTCACCTGCTTTTTCCTGCCTCGAGATGCTTAATCATCTCTCTCTTTACTGGTTATAAAGGGAGACAGACACTTCCCTAGAGTGTTAGCTCCTGAGATAAGTGTCTAGAGAAGCAGGATGAGGCACCCACTCTCTCCATTGATTGCTGAAGGGGGCTGGATGTCTGCCATTTAGAGGGGTAGACAAAATGCTTCCCTTTCTCTGAATATATCCTCTATGGTTGCCTTGTCTGTTTAGCTCTGCAAGTGAAGAATGTCTCTTTCCCTCTCATGGCACAATGTTTAACACAGCATGAGAACAAATATAATAGAGGATAATGCCAGCATATATCTTGAGAAAAAACCTAGAAATGAGCATATAAATGTGCCTGAGTAAGTAAAACTAATTACCTTTCTCATTCCTTTTTCGTACAGGAATTTCCCCAGCTTTTTACACAGCAGTGAGAGCATCTTACCAACACGGTGCAGAAAAACAATATTCAGAGGGATTCCAAACAGAGCAAAAAAGACACAGAAGATCTGGCCCCCAGCAGTTTTAGGATGTAGCGTGCCATAACCTATGAAAAAACTGGGTCAGAGGAGATATTCCAGAGAACTGGAGCAGTCCACAGTCACATTCACACCTACCCCAGCCTGGCCTGCCTTTGACCCCAAAAGATGTGGCTAGGACTTCTCAGTTCACATGCACACTTTTTTCTCTGAAAAAGGCAGTAAGCAAAGTGATTTACCCTCCATGTTTTGGGAGATGCAGAGAGCGCTATGTGCTCCCAATCCAGCCTTAGTGGGAATGGAAGCACAATCTAAAAGCAGTTATGGAAAACATGCTCTGTCCTGTGACAAATACATGGGAAGACAGAAACCAGAAGTCTGGGGACCTGGAAGACATCAAGGCTGGAGTCCCAGGCTGTTTGTCATGTCAGAATCACATATAGCCATCTTCAGCTTCTTGTTGATCTGCCTGTGTGTTAATGACCTCCCTGGCTAACTGCCAGTAAGTTGGTATGTCCAGATACTGGCTCCAATCCTGGAGGTAGTGCAGTGTGCACTATAATAGATGGTGCTAATTACTCCAGACCTTACTGGTGGCTGATTTATTCAAGCCAGAGAGATATTTGTCTTAAAGTCCTACTAAAAGAGTATTTATCTAAGTAGTGGAACAACGGCTGCAGAACTCCAAACATGTCCTTTAATGGACTGGAGAATGTTCCTTTTAGATCCCATGAGGTACACCCCTGAGTGCAAGAGTCCTGTACTTTGTGTATGTCCTTACTCTGTCAGCGACCTTGAGAAAAGGCACTTTCCCAAGCATAGTTCATCTCAAGGCATTCATTACTTGGAAAATGCAATGTTTTCTTTGGGGGGAAAGACAAATAAAACAACTGAGTGATTTATTGGCTACTAGGCCCCCAAATGCTTGGGCTGTCTTGTGCTCCCTGTTGCAGAAATATTCCATTTTCATGACAAAACCTGGTGAAGATGGGTGGAAGTACCTGACGTACCTTCACAACAGACCTCTGCAGTGAAGCTGCAGAGAAACAGGCAAAGCTGTGCTTTTCCTGGGACAGCCTGTCTGCCTCGCTAGGGAAAGAAATTTGATGGGAAGTGACTGATTTGTTTGGCATAGAAATGCTGTAATTAAAAAAATAGAGTAATACAGGTGGTGGCAAGGAATGGATTGGCTAGTAGCAGGGTGCTGACAAACCAAGGAAGCTTTATCGATATGTGAATGTTGTTGTAACCATGGAACATTTGTCATTGATGTGATGGGTCAGAAGCCTTTCTTTCTTCTACAGTGGGAGGTCTCCACATGGGTCCATGCAACACCTACACACCTGCCATGATGCTGGGACACCACTGTGTCCCTTGTGACCTGTCACACTCATGGATCAGTGGAATAGTTGTGTCTAGGGTGTAGTGGGAGTAAGGCCTCAGCTTCACTCTGCAAAAACATAGATTTGACTTTCACTGCATGAAAGCAAATCATGAAAGCAGGAGCCAACAGTGTGGATTTTATGCTTAAATTTGGGAGGCCTGCACTTTTTTGAAGGCATATTTGAGAGAAACGGAGAGGCAGGTAGTGGCAGGCAGCCCCTGAAAAGGTCAGAACAGCTTGAAGCAGCAGTGTAAAAGTCTCAGCATTTGCCTTACCCCCTTCCCATTTTTTCCTCCTGGCATATTACTAATTCAGTATGTGCACTAATGGCTCAGCACAGGTTATTGAGACAGTGTCCATGCCCCAGCAGAGTTAATTTCTTTCCTACCATTCTTTTATGCTTTACAGCAGTCTCAGATTTAAAGCCTGTTTGACCCTAGAATAAAGACCAGGAAAGTGAAATTTATCTCCTACCCACAACTGGCAGCAGAGTGAACATTTTAACAGATGGCTCAAAAAGAAGAAACAAGTCAGAAATAATATGAAAGGCCACTGGTATTTCACAAGCCAAAATAATGCACAAAGAGCTGTGCAGTGGTGAAGTCTCAGGACCAAGTCCATTGCTGCTTACCATCCATGACGATAAAGGGCTGGAGATTTATCCTTGAAAGTATTATCCATTCAGGTCCTAATAACCAGATATAATAAGCATCACACACACAGAAACACACATAAATGGAAAGCATTAGACCTACCTATTGTGGAGACAACTGTGCCTGCAAAGAAGAAGGAGTTACTGAAATCCCAGTTGCTGTCTTCAGTCTGTGATTCATTTCCAACAGGGTATACTCCATTCTGAATGGCTTCAGTCAGGTTCTGGGAGGGAAAGCAAAGTTTGATATCAACATGGCTGGTTTTCTCAAGTGCTTGCTGCAAGAGTACTACAGATTTAGCCAACTACTGCTCCTTTCCTGTGAATACCGCTCACCTGTCCTCAGCAATACTCTGACACTATTCACACCTTTACCTCCAAGGTTGGGTAGCAGCCAGCTCATGTTTTTGAGTGTTAGTCCTTTGCCCTGTTTATGCTGACTGCTCTAGTGAGTGTTAGAACTTGTTTCTTTTAGCATGATCAAGGACTTTCTTTTAGGCTAAGTACTTTGGAAATAATGATCCTATAGATGACTAGGACATGGCAGAGCAAGATAGCCCACCGGCTTAAGTGATGAAGTGGCTGGTTGCTGGTTTTGACTTCGCCCTTGAGACAGCAGTGGTGGATCCAGGATCTGATCAATCACCTGTATTCAGGCACACTGAGCAGTGACTCTGATCCCTCCCAGAAGGGCATCAGTGAGTTATAGCAGGGTACGTGTGACTACACAGAGAATTTCATTTTAAGGCTGTATTCTGATTAGTGTCACAGATTTAAATTCAGAGAAAGTCCATTGCTTTGCAAAGCATTACACTTGGTGCGACCATGTGAGAGACTGAAAGAGTTAATGTCTCAAGCATTGTGGTGGAGCAAGTTCTGCATAGCAATGAACACTGAACCACAGGTGCACCAGGTATGGCCAAAGATCAAACAATGGTTATGCCTGCAGGGAAGGAGAAGTTACTCCCCAAAGGACCCCCAAGCCCACCGACCCGTTTCCCAAAGGTTCTGAAAGCACAAACTGCACATGACACCTAATCAGCCTAATGACTTTGAGTGCCTGCCCAAAGGAGGGGCAAGGAGATGGTAAAAGGACACAAACTGAAGCCCCATGCACGCACTCTCTGCAACTGGACCTCTAGGCTGGACCCAGGACCAGTGAAATCTTTCTTTTCTTTTCCTCTTTCTCTCTCTGTCTGTCTTTCTCTCTCCTTTTCCATAGTGCCTACACCTCATTGCTTTAGACATAAACCCGTTGATCAAGTCTGGGACTAGGAGCGGATCCAGCCACCGCCAGGCTTTTCTCTGAGAAGGAGTCTAGAAAGCAAGAGGGTCTGCTCTGAACCTTGTGACTCAACAGGAGGGCTCTCCTTCTTCCCTGAATTGATGTATATGGTTACTACGGGTTACACGGTTTACTGAGGTAGTTTCATGCCAATGCCTATTGAGAGAAACCCCACCACCATTATGCATGCCAAGTTCAGGCTGCTTCTGCCATGAATAAAATGTTTAACTGATCGTTTGGTGTCATCTCACCTTAATTTAGCCTGAGGGAATTCCAAACTCACCACGACCCCTCCCTGGTCTTTCCAGCTCAGGTCATGACAGACCACAATCAGAATTCAGCCTGACTTACACACTCTTCTCCAAACTGCATGAGTGAACACACATGCACATATTTATATTGAGGCCTTTGAGATGAGGCTAGATGAACATCTGTCAGAGATGGTTTGCCTTGAGTTGAGACTGCCGCAGAAGTTTGATGAGATGTTTCTCCTAAGCCCCTCCAGCCTTATCATCTGTCATGTCATGCATTTTCAGACTATTCCCTTCTTCCTTGGTTTTAACTCTAAGTAAGTGCTGCGTTGGTTTTTTTTTAAGTTAAAAAAAAAAAACCCCAAAAAACCCCAAGCAGTATCCAGCTGTCCCTGCCTTTAGCAAACAGAGAACATTGGACTGGACATCTGGAAGGCAGGCTGGTTTGTACAGAAACAGCCTAGATAAAATCCAGGGCTCAGCCCTGCCAGAGGCAAGACACAAGCTGGAATAAACTGCACCAGAAAAGTCTTCCCCCTGCCCCTTCCTCCCTCACTATATTTTTTGCTGCTGTCCCAGAAAATCAAAGCTAACAGAAATCATTCCACAGCCCTTGCACAAAGATTTCATTTTCTTGAAAAGTTCCTCCTTTTTTTCTCCTTCCCTACCTGCCAAAAAAATTCAAGATGATGAGGGTGCAGGCGTATGTGATGAGGGTGCATGCATATGTGAACTGAGGGCTGGATTGCTGGTTGTTTATCAGAAATACCAGCTCTTCCCCTCCCTTCCTCATCATGTGAACTGGCCCGTTAAGAGCTTCATTAGTTTCCCATGTGGAGATGCTTACAGCAAGGCTATTTGCCCTCCCCATTTTCTTCTGCACTGTAGCAGATAGAGCTAGGAAATATCGCAGATGAAGAGACACCCATACTCATTCTCAGCTTCCTGTGCTGTGACCAGAAACACCTTTCCCTTGGCCAGGCTACCTGTTTCACTTCTACAGCATCTTCAAAAAGTAAACCCTGACTATGCCACCTTCCTTGTAGTGATTTGAGCTTCTTTTTTTTCACCCAACAGATTACTTCAGATGTTGCTGTATTGTTGCTTTGTGCTATCTATGACGCTGTTGTAAGTGGCCACCACACCCATTCATTTCAGACAACCTCATTTTTACTGCCGTGCCATCCATTGTAGATGAGCACAGCCCTACTGAAAGTCCAATTAGCAGGAGGCAAGACCCCACAAAGTCCAGACATCTTGGGATGGGGACTGTTAATAGTTAACACACAAGGTTTTGTCAAGTTACACAAGCTGTATTTACCATCAGTGTGACCTGCCTGCTCAGACCAGAGAGTGAGCTTGGGGTTTGCTAAAATCATCCAAATGATCAAATCAGTAGGAAAGCAGTGAAAGCTATCTCTGTAGCAAGGCTGAGTAGGAAACAACATCTCACAGGGAAACAGGAGAGAGAAAGGGCTTCTGCAGGACTGGGACTTACCTTCATAAACTGCTCCATCTCCGCCACCGTGAGGTGGGTGAAGCTCTGCAGAAAAGCTTCCTTCATCTGGGCAGCTGCTATTTTCTCCTGCTTCTCAGCAGTCCTCTCCAGTGCCTGGAACACAGCTGCACCCACCAGCAGGTAGACGAAGTAGCCGGCCACCAGCAAACCCGTCTGCAGCTTGCCACTGCACATGGCCTTCAGTGGGACACAGCAAGGGATAGGGAAATGAAAGGTGGTGACTGGTAAATCCCTCGCACTCCTGGGAAGCCTCCCCCAGGCAGGAAGAGCCCTCCCAGCTCCAGTTTCCACTGAGATCCTGTGCTGACAGGGACAGCGAGATGTCAAATACGTTCATGGGGAAGTTGGGAAAACCGCCAAACACCAACGCCCCTCCCACCCCCAAACTTTCCACTCTCGGGGTTGCATGCTGTTTAGGGATTTCCTCTTGTCTGTGAAACTCTGCCTTGCTGAGTTCTCAGGAAAAGCGGGTCAGGATGTGAGGAGCTGGCAGGTGGCCATCTCTGCTCAAGAGGCTCTGGGGACAGGTGAGGATAGCCTGCAAAGGGCCCACAGGGGAGTTTGCTCGGAAAAACATTATTTTCCCTCCTCTGCCTCCTGCAAACTCTGAGAACTGGACTCCAGAGCAAGCCCTGATGACCCCAGAAGACCCTTCTTGCCCTGTGCTCAGGCACAGCTTCAGGAAAACACAGTGGGGCTGCTCTAATGGGCTTTGCTTGTCTGCTTGCAGTGCAGGGCAGGGTCATGCAGCCCGGCACGGCTACAACAGCTCGTAGCAAAACCTTGGATGTAGAGGCAAATGGCTGCAGGTTGCATATGTACCAGGCCTGGACATGTTCTTCTGCCAACGTTTCCTATGCAGTGTATATGACAGAGGACATTACAGTGTTGCTGGGTGCACAATTAGATGGATTAAAAAATGGTTATGCCATCAGATTCATAGAATCATTTAGGTTGGAAGAGACCCTTAAGGTCATCGAGTCCAACCACAAACCTCATACTGCCAACTCCACCACTAAACCATGTCCCTAAGCACCATGTCTACACATTTTTTAAATACCTCAAGGCATGGTGACACAACCACTTCCCTGGGCAGCCTGTTCCAGTGCTTGATAACCTTTTCAATAAAGAAATTTTTCCTAATATTCAATCTAAACCTCCCTAGAATAACTTGAGGCCATTTCCTTTCATCCTATCACTTGGTACTTGAGAAAAGAGAGTGACCCCCACCTCACTACAGCCTCCTTTCTGGTAGTTGTAGAGAGTGATAAGGTCTCCCCTCCTCAGCCTCCTGTTCTCCAGACTAACCAACCCCAGTTCCCTCAGGTGCTGCTCATAAGACTTGTTCTCTAGACCCTTCACCAGCTTCACTGCTCTTCTTTGGACATACTCCAGCTCCTCAACGTCTTTCCTCTGGTGAGGGGCCAAAGTAAATAGAGCCTAGGAATTCATTAAGACATGCAGACCCTTGGGGTCATCCACTGCTCCTGCCACTGACAGACAGGCAGGGCATGTGTTGTGGGTTAACTTTGGCGGGCAGATAAGCACCACACAGTTACTCACTCACTTCTCAGCCCACCTGCATGGGACAGGGGAAGAGGAAAGGAAAAATAAAACCAAGGAAACTTGGGGGTCAAGATAAAACAGACAAAAAAAACCCAAACAATGGAAACTGTTTAGTAAGTGAAGGATAAGTGGGAGAGGGAAGAAAACAAAACAAAACAAGTGATGCAAAAGCAATCACTCACCACTTTCTGTGGATAGACAAGTGCTCAGCCAGCTCCCAAGCAAAAGATGGCTAATTCCCCTAAAGCCCCCTCTTTTCCCTTTTATTGCTGAGCATGACATTATATGGTATGGAATATCTCTTTGGTTAGTTCAGATAATCTGCCTGGTTCTGTCCACTCCCAGCATATTACGTACCCCCCAATCTATTCACTAGGGTGGCAGAGTGAGAAACAGAGAAAGCCTTGATGCTGTGCAAACACTGTTCAGCAAAAGCTAGAACATTAATGCGTTACCAGTACTGTTTTGGTCAAAAATCTAAAACACAGCAGCATATGAGCTGCTATGAAGAAAATTAACTCTTTCCTAGCCAGGCCCAGTACAGCATGTCTGATGAAAACACTGTGCCAACCTCTTGGTATGCCCTAAAAATCTGAAAAGAACCTCAAAACCTACAGGTTTGATCCTAAAGGGTGTACAGGCTGACAGACCTCTAACATTCCCAGGGATTTTGCCTGGATCATATCTCTGGACCCCAGCAAACAAAGCATCTGTGTACTGATTCCAATGGGACTTCTCTATAATGAAGGCTTTTATGACAACACAGGAACACAGGATAACTCAGGTGGGAAGAGACTTCAGGAGGTTTCTAATCCAACTTCTTGCTCAAAGCAAGATCAGCTCTGAGGTCAGACCAGATTCCTCAGGGTTTTATCCAGCTAGGTTTTAGAAAACCTCCAAGGATGCAGTTGTGCAGCCTCTCAAACCCTCAGGTTCTTTTCCATAGAGGTGATCCCCAATTAGTCAGTCCTCAAACTGTATCCTTGCAAGGCATTCCACTTTCCTAGGGGCATGACTCTGCATTGGTCCTTGTTGAATTTCATAAAGTTACTGTTGGCGCATTCCTCCAGTCGTAGCAGGTGACAAGCCCTGCCTGCAAGCACATTGCCTGGTCCTCTCAATTTGCTGCTACCTGCAATTTTGATGAGAGTGAATTCCATCACCTCCTCCAGGTAACTGATAAAGATGTTTAACAGGACAGACCTCAGGACAGACCCCAGGACAGACCCCTGTAGTACTCTACTACACTAGAAAAAGTATAACCAATTAACCAGTAATCTCTGAATATCTTTAATATTTTTATCAATGATCTGGATGAGGGGATCAAGTGTCTGCTCAGTAAGTTTGCAGATGATGCCAAGTTGGGCGGGAGTGTTGATCTGCTTGAGGGTAGAAAGGCTCGACAGAGGGATCTGGACAGGCTGGATCGATGGCCTGAGGCCAAGTGTATGGGATTCAACAAGGCTAAGTGCCGGGTCCTGCGCTTGGGTTGTAACAGCCCCACACAATGCTATAGGCTTCGGGAAGAGTGGCTGGAAAGCTGCCTGGCGGAAAAGGACCTGGGGGTGTTGGTTGATGGCCGGCAGCATGGCCAGGTGGCCAAGAGGGCCAGGAGCATCCTGGCTTGTATCAGAAATAGTGTGGCCAGCAGGACTAGGGAAGTGATTCCCCCCACCCCGGACTCGGCACTGGTGAGACCGCACCACAAATAGCGTGTTTGTCTTGGGCCCCTCACCAGAGGAAAGACGTTGAGGTGCTGGAGCATGTCCAAAGAAGAGACATGTAAAAGACATGTAAACATGGTGCTTCGGGACATGGTTTAGTGGTGGAGTTGGAATGTTAGGTTAACAGTTGGACTCGATGATCTCAAACGTTTTTTCCAACCTAAATGATTCTATAATTCTGTGTTACCTACAGTAATGTAGGCTCTACTGATTTCAGAAGAATGCTTCCCATGCATTGGGAACTCACTTATGTAAGTGTCAGAGCTTGTTCCCATGAGCTTCAATGAGAATTTGGCTGCCATTGAGAAGAATTTGTAGGGTGGGAGAGCAAAGTCGTCGAATGAAGGTATTGACTTTGGAACAGATACCAGACAGATTGGAGCTTGGCTGTACCATGGACACTCAGAATAACTTGCTTGACCTTAGATTTTCCAGCATTTTCATTTGCTTTGTGCACAATTTCTTTGTTATTTCAGCAGATGCACTGCTTTAATCGTGAGAAAACAGTGAAGCAAATCAGCCTTTGAAGAAGCATTTAAAATGTGCCACCTATTCTGCTCTTCAAGCTTTTCTGTTTTTATTGAGTTTGATAATACAAGAAAAGGCAGAGACTCTGGAGTTAGCTTTGCAGAACTGGTGTAAACAAGAAGTGGCAAACGGCTTCACTCTGTCAAGTGCAGGTTGTCCTTTCACACATAAATCTGTTTGACCTCAGAGGAAAACAGGAAAACTATGAATGAAGGTAAGTAGCTTTGCCTACGCTTACAAGTTTAAAGATTTTCTTTAGAGTTACTGGAAAAGGGTTTGTAGAAACAGGATGTGTCATGCTTCCTCTCACTTCTTTTGAAGCTACAGGGTGTCGAAGGTGTGTTTCTTCCTCACATTTAAACTACTTCTATACAGATAATGGCACCTATGGCTTCACTGTTTTGTGTCTCTCAGACTCCCAGCCCTGTAAGACAAGAGAAATCCCTTTACACGTACAAATAGAGCATTTCCTTGTCTGCACAGCAGGCATGAAGACAATACAGGTGGATTCTTTCCTCAGTGCATCTGAGGGGAAAATAGATGGAAAACCCATGAAACTCAGGGAGGATGGTGACAATTTTGATATTGACTTCAGTTGCAGTGGTTTGGTCAGGGTGGGTAAGGTGCCAGGAAACCTCATCTTTCTCACGATGTCTCCTCTGAAGTGTGTATATACGAAGCTGGGTTTCCCTCTAGCCCCATCTCCAAGGTAGCAGGTTTAATGTTTGTGCATGCATGTCCAGAAGCCCTTGACTGCAAGGAAGCATTCAGAAGATTGGTGACCTTTGTTTTCCTCTAGCTCTGGAACAGGGAATACACACCATCTTTTCACAGTCTGTTTCTTTATACCTGCCTGCGAATCTTTAATAACCACTACAGATTGTTCTGACATGAGAGGGGTGTCCCATCACACAGCATCTTGTTCTTACTTGGGTTGACGCTTGCAGAGGGAAAGAGGAAGAGAAAGCACAGTATCTGTTCACTACCGGGATCTTCACAAATAAGTTGCTTTGGGGAAGAAAAGAAGGAGGAACCCATATTCACTCAGTGGAGTGCTCTACTTGAAGTCATTCCTCATAAAGGTAAGAATAATTTCCGTTAGCCGTGACTGTGCTCTTCTCCTTATTTTGCCTAGATTAAAAGCTGCAGAACATGCTCTTAGTGGAGGCTGCTGGAGCTGTGCACTTGTTGTAGCTACTGAATGAGAGTCACTGAGAGAAGGGGGATCTGGGCTGAGCCAAAGCACTGTCGTTGACTCCTTCCCGCCCAGGGGTCTGGACGCTGGGCTAGCCTGACACCACTCACCCCAGTCATGAAAACTGAGCACTTCCTAAGTGCTGGGAGCTTCTGTAGGGACAACATCCTTATCTGAGGGCTGATGCTGACACCTCACACCTGCTTCATAACCATAGTGATAACCTGTCCAGACTGCTGGGAAGGTAAATTCAGGTAGTCTCTCTGATGAACCAGCCACCATTATCCCTGTGCACTGGGCGATCATGAATACATCCCGCCTAGATGCAAGTTAATACAACCCTCCTAGATGCTAGTTAATCAAAACAAATTGCTGGTGAGGGCAGCTCTTCTCTCATGTTCCTCAAGACCTTGGGCCATCTGGACTGGCAGACCTATTCAATGCTGCTCATTCCTCAAGAAGGAGCTGAAGAAGCAAACACAAGGTCTCGCCACTGCAGTTTTCAGTTGTGGGAAACCAACAGATCCAGCTATCAGGCAGTAACACTTCTCCACAACTCATAAATTGACAGGAGGACTTCTGTTGGCCCAGTTCAACCTTCCCTTGGGACTGCCCCACTGCCACCTAATCTGTAGGTGGCAATTACAGCAACAACAGGATCTATTAGGGTGCAGGAGGCTGTGAGTGGGTTGGGGTATAGTTTTCTGGCAAGGACTGGCAGCAGAACCTAGGTATCATGGCACTGCGGACACTTGTGCCAGGGTGCTGTGAGGACTGGGAGCTCCCTCAGGGCCTGGGAGTCGGGAGTTGAGTGTGCTAACACCATCCCTCCATCTCTGACACTCCAGTGTCCTGTCCCCCTCTCCCCCCATGCACCCCCCCAACAGGAGGGGAAGTGGGACAACATCCATGAACACCCCAAAACTCAGGAGAAATGGGGAATCCTCCTGAGCACCCCAAATTGGGTGGGAAAGTGGTAACCTGCTCTGGGCCCCCCAAATTAGGAGAGGGAAATGGCCCCCCCCAGCGCCCAATATGGGAGGAACGGGAACACAAATTCCCACAGACTGTGGGGAAAAATAGGACACCCCTTGAGTGGAAATGGGGGACCCTCCAATTTTTGGGGGGCAGAAATAGGGAACCTCACTGGAGCCCCTAAAAGGGGGCAGAATTAGGATGCCCCCAAACCCCCTCCAGGGCTGGCCAGTGACCCCCAAAAGCCCCTCCCAGGGACCCTCCAGTCTGGGTCAGAGGTATAACAAGAACCCCCAAACCCCCTCAGAAACACCCCTAAGCAGCTCAGAGGTATAATGAGAATGCCCAAATGTCCCCAAGGACCTCCCCCGCCCATACAGCCCAGGGGTATAACGGGGAGCCCCAACACCACCCCCGGACCTCCACCATGCAGCCCAGGGCTTATCACAGGGACCTCCAACCCCCCCCAGGGAACTGGCATGCAGGCCAGGGGTATAACAGGGACAGCCCACCCCCCCCACCCCCAGAACACTCACTCCACTGTGGGCCTGGGGTACAATGGGGACGCCATCTCCTGGGGACCCTCCCCAGTGTCTGGGGGGTGCAATGGAGACTCCTGCTGCCCACCCCCCCCACCTGTGGCCAGGCCCTCGGTGATTGCGAGCTGGAGGACAGTGTCATCACCGATGGGCCACTTGGGGGGCTTGAGGGTGATGGCCGCCAACCCCCCCAGCTCAGCCAGCTCCGCATGGATCCGGAGTCCTGAGGTGCAGTACTCCCAGCGGCCCCCCCCAGTACCCAAGCGCATCCCCCACCCCACTCAGCACCATGGCTGCTTCGTAGGCTTCCACCGAGGGCACCCTGGGAGAAACAGTGGGGTTTCAGGGGGGTGCCAGCAGTGGGGGGGATGGCGATGGGGATGAGTGATGAGGGACTCCAGGGCCTCTCTTCCTAGGGGGTAGCAGGGAGGCGAAAGGGGCACCCTGAGAGGATTGGGGGACATCCACGAGGGAGACAGGGGACAGCCAAAGAGACCTGAGGGGTGCCGCAAAGGGGCATGGAGGCACGTGGGAGGCATCCAAAGGGGCACACAGGCACATGGGGGGCACCCAAAAGGTCTGGGGGGGAACCCAAAGGGGACAAAGGCCTCTGAAGGATTTGGGGCACAGAGGGATGGGTTTTAGCAAGCCCCAGGGGAAGGCAGTGACAGGGAGAAAAGGAGCATCTCCAAGGAAAAATGTTCCTGCCAAATATTTTCCCATATTTATCTCACTGGGTTGGGGCAAAAAACATGGCCCCAAGCCATAGTTTGGGGTGAAATCCCCCAAAACTGCTATTGCCTGGGTCCCGCCAGGATGGGGCAGTGATAAGCAGCCCTGCTTTGACAGCTGGGGTCAGCTCTGACCTAAAACTGCTGGGTTTTGCTATTCAAAAATAGTAAAATTAATGTTTGGCGGTGGGCAGCAAGCGGTTAAAAGATCATCCTTAAATTTCAGAGCTTTAGTTACGAGTCAAGCAGCAAAGCCTCAGCACAGGCCCCATGCCAGTCCCAGAGAAGTGCAACTCTTGGCTCCCCAGCACCAGGTTTTCATCTTTTTTTTGGCCCAAATTATGCCAAACAAAACACAAATCTTTGACCTGTTGGCAAAAATCCTGTTGGGGGGGGGGGGGGGGGGGTGGGCAACAGGTGGTTGGTAGTAAAATAAGTGAAAAATCAGGTTTAAAATTCATTGTCAATTTGGAAAAAATAAAAACCCCAACAATTGGCGTACAAAAAGTAACAATTTTTTGGAGGTATTTTTGTTTGGACATACAGAAACTGAGGTTTCATCCTGCCACGCTCCAAAGAGTGTGTTCAGGCCCTAAACGGGAAGCTATGGACCGTGTGGTCCAGGGTCAGGAAAGGGGCAGGGTCCCCCCAAACCCTGTGGGTCAGGTCTAGGACAGGGGCAGGACATCTGCAAACCCTGGAGGTCATGGACCAGACAGGGACAGGCACCCCAAACCCCATGGGTCAGGGCCAGGACCACTGCAAGCCTTGAGGCTGGGTAGCTGAAAGGGCAGGATCAGGCCCCTCGCTTGTTAAAATTCTGGTGATGGCACGTGTAGCTGAGCGACTGACAGGCCAGAACCAAGACCCTGGCCTGTGCAGGTGCTTGTGATGTCCTGAGTAGCTGTTTCTGGCAGGGTCAGGCCCCTGACTTCTGCAGGTGCTTTTGATGTTTGTGACTGTTCCTTCAGCTCCTGCTTCAGTTTTGGCTAACACAGCTCATGCTGAGGCCTCACGGATGCTGGCAGCAGCAACACTAGGTCAGAGCAAGAGCACCCTGTAGGCAGGACAGGTTGCCAGAAAGAGCTAAAAGGGTGTGCTGGCTTTACGTGGCAAGGTTTTGGTAGCAGGAGGGTTACAGGGGTGGCTTTTGTGAGAAGCTGCTGGAAGCTTCCCCCATGTCCAACGGAGCCAATGCCAGCCGGCTCCAAGATGGACCCGCTGCTGGCCAAGGCCGAGCCCATCAGCGATAGTGGTAGCGTCTCTGGGACAACATATTTAAGAAGGGGGGGAAAACTGCTGTGCAACAGCAGGTGGCAGAGAGGAGTAAGAATATGTGAGGGAAACAACCCTGCAGACACCAAGGCCAGAGGAGAAGGAGCGGGAGGAGGTGCTCCAGGCGCTGGAGCAGAGATTCCTCTGCAGCCCGTGGTGGTCCACGGTGGAGAGGCTATCCACCTGCAGCCCATGGACGACCCCACGCCGGAGCAGGTGGGTGCCCGAAGGAGGCTGTGTCCCCGCGGGGGACCCACACTGGAGCAGCCTGTGCCTGAAGGACTGCAGCCTGTGGAAGGAACCCACGCTGGAGCAGTTCGTGGAGAACTGCAGCCCATGGGAAGGACCCACGCTGGAGACACTCATGGAGGACTGTCTCCCGTAGAAGGGACCCCACGCTGGAGCAGGGGAAGAGTGATGACTCCTGCCCCTGAGAAGGAAGGAGCGCCATAGACAACATGCGATGAACTGAACCCAACCACAATTCCCCGTCCCCCTGCACTGCTGGAGGGGAGGAGATAGAGAGAACTGGGAGTGGAGGTAAGCTGGGAAGAAGGGAGGGGCAGGAGGAAGGTGTTTTAAAATTTGGTTTTATTTCTCATTACCCTAATGGGGTTTGGTTAGCAATCAATTACATTAATTTACCCAGGTCAAGTCTGTTTTGCCCGTGATGGTAATTGCTGAGTGAATTCCCGTCAACCAAGACCCCCCAGACCCCTTTCCAGAGCCCACACCTTCCCGTCGGCCGCCTAAGTTCCCAAAGGAGACTCCTGGTCAGCCAAGCCACCCTTCTGCCCCTCTTGCTTGACTTGCGACACATTGCAATTGCCCGCTCCTGTGCCCTTAAGAAACGGCTCTTAAAAAGTGACCGGCATTTACGGGCAACGATACCCTCGAGAGCAGATTCCCAGGGGACCTTGCTAACTAGCTCCTTGAGCAGCCTAAAGTCTGCTCTCCCAGAATCCAGGGGAGTAGCTCTGCGGACAGGGTTTCCCATATCGCCAACGATTTTAAACTCGACCATTTTCTGATCACTATGGCCAAGACAGCCACCAATCATCACTTCACCCACAAGACCCTCTCTGTGTACGAACAACAGGCCTAGGAGGGCACCCTTCCTAGTCGGCTCCCGTAGTACCCGTATCAAAGAGTTGTCTTCAACGTGGGCTTCAGGAATTTTCCGGGCCTGTTCATGTCTGCTCTGTGACAGCCCCAGTTCGCAGCTGGGCAGCTGGAGCCGCCCATAAGGACGACACAGGGCGACTGATCCAGAGATTTCCCGTGATTCCTCATAGATTCATACGTTGGCGTCCTCATCCTGGCTGGGTGATCCATAGTAGACTCCTGCAAGGCCGTCCTCTTTATTAGCTTTTCCCCTAATCTTTACGCAGAGGCTCTCAACCATGTCGTCCCCAGCTGCAAGCGCTGTACAGTCCGACCCCTCCTTTACATGCAGCGCTGCCCCTCCGCCTCGCCTGCCCTGCCTCTCTCTCCTGAAGAGCCTGGAAGGGTCCGTCACTGCACTCCAGTCACAGGACTCTTCCCAGCAAGTGTCCCTTAGGCCAGCGATGTCGTTGCTCTGGGACCGAGCCGAGGCCTCTAGCTCCTCCTGTCTCTTCCTCGCACCGCGCGCTTGAGCCCACAAACGTTTCAAACGCGCTCCTGTGTCCTCGGCACATCGTGGAGCAGAGCGAAAGCTCTGCGCACCGTTCCTCCAACATTGTCATGCTATCCCTAGCTTATCACTAGTAGGACTGATTTTACCCCTTCCCCACTTCAAACCTAGTTTAAAGCTCTTTCAGTCAGCCCTGCTCGCTCATGAGCAAAAATACTTTTCGTCCACTACGAACGGGGGATCTCGTCAGGCCCCAGCAGGCCTGGTGTCGCGTAGACCGTCCCGTGGTTGAAAACCCCCCAATTCTGGCAGTGACGCTAGCCTCGGAGCCAGGTGCCGATACGCTGCGTCCGCCTGTGTGTTTCGATGTCATTCCCTCCAGCTGGGAGGACAGAGGAGAATACTACCTGTGCTCCTGACCCCTCTACCAATCTGCCCGAGGCCCTCAAGTCTCTTTTGCTCGCCCTTGGACTTCTCATCTCGACTTCCTTGGTACCCACACGAAAAAGCAAAAGCGGCTAACAGTGAGGGCCGTACAAGGCTCGGAAGTTTCCCGGGAACGCATTCAACCCGAGCCCCAGGGAGGCAGAAGGCTTCCCAAAAAGGCGGGTCTGGTCGGCAGACCAGGGCAGGAGTGAATGAATTCTTTACGTTGCTTTGCCTGGGCGTGTAGCTCGTGCTCTACCTACTGAACTGTCCTCTCTCAACCCGCAAGCTTTCCCACTTTTACCCTTCAGATTCTCTCCACCGTGCCACTGCGGGCAAGGCACTGAGGAGCTGCGTGATGATGCCAAGCTGCCTGCTGGCATTAACCCGCAGCACCTGGGAAGCCAAAGCCCAGTGAATCACTGAGACCAGAGCCCACTGCACCAGCTCTTCTGCAAGATGCTCCCCGACGCCGTGGCAGCTGAGCTGTCAGCACCCTATGCCCGCATTCCCCGACCCAGAGACGCACGGACACTCACGGACACGGCCTTTGTCCAAACAAGAGATTTATTGACACCTTTGCGCACGGTGGATCTCCCGGAGGGAATGGACGCTCTCAGAGAGGGAGGGTGGTCGCTGCCCGCGTGGTAACAGGCATCTCTGTCGCAAGGCTCCTTGCAATGGCCCCGTCGGCTGCATCGGGTCCCATTCTGCAGCGTGTGCTTTTGCTGTGTAGGAAAGCTGGGGCAGCGATTGCCACTGCCAATTGAGGAGCGTGTTCTCCGTGTCCAGCGTGCTCAGTTCCGCAGCACCAGCTCCTCAGGAAGCATCTAGCATGGGCGCTTTCTCTGTCCAGACTGCAGTCTGAGGCACGCAGAGGCACATCAGCGCTGCCTTGCGCTTGGTCCCCGCACAGCTGGAGCTGCCAGGAAGAATTTCTGGGTCCATGTGAAATCGCCACCATGGCCGCGACTGTGAGGGGAAAGGACGATGAACATCGGCTTTGTAGCCGCTGTAGTCACCACTATCTGCCGCGCTGGGGAGACTGCCTAGAGGAGAACGCTGACAGTCTTGACAGAGGGCTGCTGTACAGGGTTTTCCCTTTACTTTCTGTGTCCCGCATTCTTCCCTCTTTTTCCCTGCGGTATGAGGTGGTAGTCTGGTATGAGGTGGTAGTCTGCCATCAGCTGTGAGTCCCGCAAACACAGCTCTGTGCGTGAAGATCTCTTTCAGCGTCCGTAGAACAGCAGTCTTGTGAGCCGTTCTTGCAGATCCCTATACTCACGCATTGCCTTGTCGTGGGCGGCCGGATCCTGTACCAGGTGCTGGAAGAGGTTGCGTGGTTCGGCCGTTTGGAAGGCTGGGGGCAAGACTATCTCCTCAGGCACCCTCTCGTTGCCGAAGAAGAAGTGGTCGAGGCGTTTCTCTTCCAGGCAGCGGCGCAGGTATTGCATGATATCCTCCATCCGCCGCACGAAATGCCTCCTGCGCCAGCCTGACAGGGGTATGGTGGTCAGGAGGTGCATCACAACCGTCTTCAGGGTATAGGTGGAAAAGCCTATGCCCACCAGGATGCGGGCGCAGGCCTGCAGGCATCTGAGGTGGAAGCTGTCATGCGGGACCTGCCTGGCCATATGCCTGAAGAACTTCGCCTCTGCCACAGCGTAGCTCTCTGGCCACGTCGTGCTTGGGGTGAAGATGGCCTCTGTATTCTGGCTGCTCACGAAGATGTCCGAATTGCCTTGCTGCACCCCAAACATCATCTCAATAATGTGGGTTTTGTTGTTGCGTTCTGTCACCTGGAATTTGCAGGAGCGACTAGAGGGCAGCATGGTTAGACGCCATGTGGATGACTGAGGCAAAGCCACCCAGGATGCTTGCACCAGCTGATAGAACCAGCGGGCAGTTTTCTGCACATCTAGGTAGGAGCCAGTGCAGAGGGTGCGTAGGAGGCTGGGACCCTGATCCCTCCTAAGCTCCTCCTCGGGGTGGTGCAGGAAGCACAGCATCTCTCCTGCCAGCTGCTCCCTCGTGCAGGTGCACTCCAGCTCCACGCGGACGCAGAAGTTCCTCGCTGGCGTCTCCCCCCTGTTGCCCAACTCCAGGTGGAAGGCGTGCCCATGGGGGGGCTTCAGGGGCACGAGCAGGCGGTAGATGATGTCTTCCTCGCGGGGACTCCAACCTTCGAAGGCACTGCCCACCGCGATGGCGGGTTGCAGCACTGGGAAGAAACTATTTGACAAGATTTCTCTGAAGACAAGGATGAAGTTGTCAACGATGTCCTTTACCACCTGATAGTCCCTGGCTAGGTTCTGAACTGGCCACTGTATGTGCTCCTCAAAATACCTTCCCAGATCATTCTCACTGTCACTGTCGCCTTCTTCTGCCTCCTCTTCCACCTGCTCCCTGTCACTGCTAGAGCTCTCCTCGTCACTGCTGCTGTCCCACTCATGGCTCCTTTTCCTGAGCCGACAGCAGAGCCCGAAGAGCAGGAGCAGGACTCCAGCAACGGCCCAGAACTGCCACTGCTCCAAGGCAGCAAAGA
>NW_010973115.1:0-1003 GCF_000737465.1 Haliaeetus leucocephalus
AATTCTCAAAGAGCAAATTTTAGAGGACTTTGTCTTTCACTTCATGGCATGAAGATATCCTAGCTCCTTGATAGAACCACGTGAGGAAAAAAGAAAACCCAAAATCTTGAGACGACCCTACTCATTCTGACAAGGGTAGATAAAAATGCCGAAGACAACAAGAAGTCCTGGTTCTGCCTTGGAATAGAGGGAACCAGGAAAAATCCTGCCCTTAAATTTTACTTCACGCAGCTACCCAAAACATATCCAGACTGTATTCACAGGAGGCAGGTGGTCCCTTGACCACATGACATAATTTCTGCTTCCTAATTTAAGACATTATGACATTATTCATTATTAATTCAGCTTTGCTACCAGTTTCCCAGTGGATGTTCCAAATAATGGACCTTCCATAATTTCTCAGATATTTTCATCAATACAGGGAGGCCACAAGATAGCAAGCTAATCTGCTTTTTTACGGGAGAATGTAGGATATGTTCTTTTGTTATTGATCAGCGCTGTAAAAGGATGACACTCTTTGTTAGAAAAGCTTTAAAATTGGAAGACTAGTCTTTGTACTGGTACTATGTAACCCCTCCCCATTATCATGTCTAGCTTCTGGTTACTCTACTGAATTCTATGCAAGATGTACAAGCCTATTGTCTGTCACATGCAGAATTCGGCATCATGCATCTTATTCTTTTTACTTGAATTATTTGGCTGCCTGTTTTACTTTTCCATACAAAAGTGTCAGCTCCAGCCCTTCTTTTTTCTTTTTAAATGTAGGGCTTTCTTAATCCTAGCACAGAGGCTTTCATCTTTGAATCAAGTAAACAAGAAAAAGATTTCTTTTTAAACCTACAGACTATAAGGGTTTGTTCAGCTTGAAAGTTTTTTTGGTACTCTAATCCTTTATTCTGCTTTTAATGTAATGTGAATTTATAGCCAGAGTTGGCAGGGATTTTTTTTCATTTAAAGTATTATGCTGGGAGACTGCATGTATCAAGGAACAGGTAACAGAATG
>NW_010973115.1:8374-9276 GCF_000737465.1 Haliaeetus leucocephalus
TACTGAAATTAGTAGTATCTTCTTTTTGCTCTGTTTTGCATCTGCTGACTGATTATACTTTGTCATGGATTAGTATAACATACAGCCAAAGTCTTGCCTCTTTTCAGAGAGCCCTGGTCATGGATTTTGCTGCTAATCATCACTTAGTCTCACCGTCGCCTCCTTCAAACTGCAGTATTAATTATTTTGCACAGAATACACAAAGAGGCCCTGAACCTCTGGCCTGGAAAGTACAGCAAACCTTAACTGTAGGTGAATTCTCAAAGAGCAAATTTTAGAGGACTTTGTCTTTCACTTCATGGCATGAAGATATCCTAGCTCCTTGATAGAACCACGTGAGGAAAAAAGAAAACCCAAAATCTTGAGACGACCCTACTCATTCTGACAAGGGTAGATAAAAATGCCGAAGACAACAAGAAGTCCTGGTTCTGCCTTGGAATAGAGGGAACCAGGAAAAATCCTGCCCTTAAATTTTACTTCACGCAGCTACCCAAAACATATCCAGACTGTATTCACAGGAGGCAGGTGGTCCCTTGACCACATGACATAATTTCTGCTTCCTAATTTAAGACATTATGACATTATTCATTATTAATTCAGCTTTGCTACCAGTTTCCCAGTGGATGTTCCAAATAATGGACCTTCCATAATTTCTCAGATATTTTCATCAATACAGGGAGGCCACAAGATAGCAAGCTAATCTGCTTTTTTACGGGAGAATGTAGGATATGTTCTTTTGTTATTGATCAGCGCTGTAAAAGGATGACACTCTTTGTTAGAAAAGCTTTAAAATTGGAAGACTAGTCTTTGTACTGGTACTATGTAACCCCTCCCCATTATCATGTCTAGCTTCTGGTTACTCTACTGAATTCTATGCAAGATGTACAAGCCTATTGTCTGTC
>NW_010973115.1:9286-9503 GCF_000737465.1 Haliaeetus leucocephalus
GTCCCAAAGTTGGAGCAACTCGGGTTCGTGGATTTCCTTTGTCAGAATTAAGGTGAAACAACACCAGGGGACTTCAAACAACAATCAACTTTTATTCAACCTAGCTAACCTTGCCCAAGTACACATGAACTTATCAATATGAATCTTGCAACATGTCATTAAGCCGCTGTTTGAAAAGGCAAGGGAGGTGTAGAAAAAGAAATGGAAAAAGGAACAT
>NW_010973116.1:0-2214 GCF_000737465.1 Haliaeetus leucocephalus
TTTTAAAAAATGGAACAAGAATTTTTAATTTAATAAAAACAGGTTTGTATTTGCCTAAAAAAAAATTTCCCTTCTGGAAATTTCATTTGCTGGATTTTAATTTTTTTCATTTCATGTTATAACAGAAAGAAATCTGAAATTGCCAGGTCTTTCTCCTGGAAAGGAAACTCATATATTCAAATAGCTGCAGCCAGAGCACCCGGAATGTTTTGCAGTGAGCCAAGCCTTTTCTTGAAAGCTCACATTTATGCAGGCCAGCTGTCTCATCTGAGACATTCAGGTGGATATGTGATACACCTGGCATTCCTGGCAGGCAGTGGGGTCCTTCATGTATGTCTTTGTCATTGTGAGAAACGAGCTTCTCTCCCTGCAGAAATTTGCTGCCTCGTCCTTCACCCTCCTCAGGGAAAATCTATCAGTAAGGTAAATAGGTCTGAGCAGGAAAGAATTTTCCAGAACCCTTCAGTGGTGTGGAGCTTGGAAATTTTTTTCATTCCTTTTCCAGGCTAGGACATAAATAAGACCTTCCTCAGTTTTCCCCTGAAATATTTTCCACTCCTTTACACCCAGTCTCACCTTTGCCACTTGAAGCACTCATTTGGAGAGCAGGAGTTAATTCAGATTCCAGTCACTCCTCCCTGCTAGACTGGGTGAAGGGGATCTCAGCATCTCAAGAAAGTCTCATAAAGCCAGGAGACACAGCGACCTGGGCTGTGAATTAGCTGCTGCAGTGTTGAACTCAGCACAGGAAAACCTGAATAAATAAAACAGGGATGGTAGCTTCACAGCACCCTGGTTAAAAAGCTACTAGTATTGAAGGGAACTAGTTTTATAGAGCTCAGATGTCTCTACAATATGCTGCAGTCAGGTGACTGTGAGCATCCTCTCAGCTGACAACAATAACATGTTCTGCAGCTGCAGATAACAATAATCCCATGCAGTATTTGGAGTTGGGAGCAGGACTAGCAAAAACCAGATCTCTGAAACCTGTTGGAGCCACAAGGATGTTTTAACCAAGGAAAGAGATAAATAGCCAGACTTATTGCAGCTCATAACATGTAAAGTACCAGACAGGCTGTTACTTAGAGCATGGGTGCTAGTAGCCTCCTGAGAAATTGTGACGAGGTATGTGCAGTGCATGTGGTGTTAGCAGGACTATCTATCTGCCAGTGTCGGTCTTGCAAAGGGGGAGAGGGCCTCTGCCTGCTCTGCAGTATTTCTTTTGCAGCACCACTAGGCTCGTGTAAACCCCTGAAAGCAGAAAGATCCCCTACCGAATGTGTTCTTTCCCTTCTGCAGAATAAATATAAGCCCCAATTCATATGCTCCAGTAAATGCCTCCTAGGCTGGTCAGCAGCATACATGCAAAGAGGAACAATATACCTCCCCTGCTTCAGAAAAGTTTCCCTGATTATTGATGAATATCTCAAAGGACCATCACCTGTACCCTCCTCTTCCCCACTTTTTAAATAACCTGGCTTATATAGCTTTACTGCTTAAATTTATGCTGGCAGCAGCATTACTGGACTGTTCACCTTTCAGCAGCTCCCCAGCCATGATATGGCCGAGGGCAAAGCCCTGCTCGTTAGTGAGATGTACTGTGGCTGTGGGCTGATATAAAAGGCCCAGCCCGCAGAGAAGTAAAGCCTTGGTTTAGGGTTAGCTTGTGAGAGGGGAAGTACTGACGCAACTTGGGAGCTACAAGCGTGGCTGGGGCCTGCAGCAGTGGAGGGACCTGGCTATGACTGACATCCCTGTAGAAACAGAGCTGAGAAGTTTCCCATGCCATGGGAGAAGGCCATGCTTAGGCTCCCAGAAATCTAAAGCTGTAAAACAAAAAACCTTTCAGCCAAAAGACTTAAATCTTGTGAGATGAGAGGTTTTCCATCTGGGTGTCCTGAAGAAAGGCTTTACCCTGGAAGGCTGCAATGCAAGCTGAGTTTGCAGAGGAGGAGACAAGGCCTTCTCCTGCATAATGAGGTAAGTTCTCCCACCAGGTACTTTGTTGCTTTTGGGGATAGCATTGTGCCTTGGCACCTTTGTGTGTGGGAGCAGATGTAGATGCTATCAGTGGGGTAATAGCAGAAGAGTTGGCTTCCAGTTCCTGCAGTTACTGTGATGCTGTTCACTGGTATTGGGCACTTTCTGTTACAAATAGTGAATTACTTTCCCCCTGAAAGAATGGGGCTTAGCACTTTGTGCAAAAGCTTAACA
>NW_010973117.1:0-2191 GCF_000737465.1 Haliaeetus leucocephalus
TTGAAGGAGGATGCGGCTATTACCCTGGAACTTCAGCTGCCTCCAGAGAAAGCAAAAAAGACACCAGGAGGTTCCTGGGAGGAGTCCCAAGCAGCTACTGGGTATGGATCTTCCTCCAAGATACACGAAACTCCTCGGGGAGCTACCCGGAGTTGGGGGCTGCTACACAGGATATTTCCTCCCTCCAGCGGAGGCAAAAAGAAGTTGGGAGATGCCTGGGAGGAGTCCCGGGGAGTCACACGTCACGGACCTGCCTCCTACATCAGCAAAGCTATGAAGGCCAGCTATCGAGACGTTTCAAAAGCTAAGTGCCTGTCATTCAGAAGAGCAGGTGAAGGATTTAATTTAACCGAGCAAGATGACGACAGAGGAACTAGAATTGCTGTATATGATTTTAACCATAGTTGTTCTCAGTGAGAGTGGACTGCTAAAGCTCACAGATAAGGCTAGCACAGGAACAAATATTCAGAAAGCAGCCACTGATGAATTCAGCCTAGCATTTAAAAGGCTTCCAGTCCCTGAAAAGGAAATTCTGCAGGTAGCTCTTGATCAAGGCAATCTTTGAAAACGGAGCTCAAGTCAGTTTGCAAAAACAATTACATATCTGCTCATAACAGGGTAATTAACCTACATGGTACAGAGGACTCTTTGTGACCTGAGACGGCAAGAAAACAACAGGCAAACAGCAATCAAACCTTGAGCCACACTGACAAACAGTGGAAGCTATATAGGGCCTTTCTATAGCCTGTCAGCAAACCAAGCTTTCCAAGCAAACATTTCCTTGTGCAGGCTGAGAAATGGGATGTAAAGACAAACAACTCAGTTGTGCCAGTGCAATAGAAGGCACCGGGCAAGCTCTTCATAAGGTTGGAAGTGAAAACGCAGGTCCAGAAACAGCTGTTTTTAAACTGCATCCCTTCAAAAATCATAAGGCCGTTCAGAGAGCGTAGCAGAAGACACGTATTTCAGCATCTCACTGCTGTCTCACGTCTTCTGAAGAAGGTATTTCCTCCACCCTCAGAGGAATTCTGTAGCATGACCATACCGGTAAGATGCCAAGTTATAATTCTCGAGAACAAAAGTAAATGTTCTTGTAAATTGCGCTACTCTTCGGAAGCAGTTAGTTCAGCTACGTTAACATTACAACTAAATCCCTCTCCTGTGTGAAATACACGACTTATACAAAACAGGAAAACAGAAGAGTTAGTTACTTCTTCTGCATCATTCAACACCCCAAGGTCGCTCTTCCAAGTCCACCACTTGGCACCTAAGCATCTTCTCTCCTGGCCCTCCATTTTTCGTCACGCCACCTCTGCAGCACTCACATAAGACGCTGACATAGAAAAGCAAAGACAAGCAAGTACAAACACAGGTTTCAAACAGGCCACGCCGGCAGCGTGGCATTCTAAGACGGCACGCGCAAAGCCGGAGTCGGTGCAGCCGGTGCCAGCGCTGCGGCCCCAGACGGGTGCAAGAGCAGCCGCCCCCCCCCACCGCGTGCGCCAAGGGCTCGGCCCCGGCCTCGGCATGTCAGAGCCCCCCCCGTGAGGCGGTGGCCGTGTCACGGGGGTGGCAGGTAGCCGAGGGCACCCCTGCCCACGCTGGGGGCACGCGCAGACGGGCGGTGGCGACGTCACAGCGGCCACTGTGACCCGTCGCCGAGGCGTGGGTGCCAGGCTGCTGGGCTCCGGCCGTGCGTCAGTGCGACCTGGCGAGGTGAGGAGAGGGCAGAGGAGGAAGGGGCTTGCCCGGGGCCGGTGAGGGAGGAGGGGAGCCTCGCACCTCGGGCCTCTGGGGCCTGTGCGGCAAGCTCGCTGTGTCCCGCTGCTCCCTCAGGCTTGGCAGAGGAGCGTCCGGAGGAGAAACCCCAGCCAGAGCTGCCGAGGCGGAGGCTCTCCGAGCGCTCGCCGTCGCTGTGCACCGGGTTCGCCATGAAGCGGCAGGAACCCGACTCGAGGGGGCAAGGTGAGAGCAACGTATCCCTCCCCGCAGCTCCCCGTGGCTGACAGAGGGGTCGTCGGGGCAGCCTGCCTGCGGCCAAGAGCAGGGCGAGGGGAAGGCAGGAGCCCCCCAGCCGCCCTGGGGCAGGGTCCCTCCTCCGCTCCGCAAGCGGAGCCCAGGCTGGGCTGTGGGCACCTGCTGGGGCACCTGTGCCTGCCATGCCCCCTTCTTCTCCAGAGGCCCCAGCCCT
>NW_010973118.1:0-236 GCF_000737465.1 Haliaeetus leucocephalus
TTCCTGTCATGCCCATGTCCTCCACGTTAGTGTCCCTTTTCCATGCCCGTGTCTTCCATGTTCTTCATGCCACGCTTGTGTCCTCCATGTCCTTCTTGTCACGCCTGTGTCCTCCACGTTAGTGTTCCTTTTCCATGCCCGTGTCCTCCGTGTCCTTCTTGTCGTGCTTGTGTCCTCCGTGTCGTTCCTGTCATGCCCATGTCCTCCACGTTAGTGTCCCTTTTCCATGCTCGTGT
>NW_010973118.1:711-1103 GCF_000737465.1 Haliaeetus leucocephalus
TTTTCCATGCCCGTGTCTTCCATGGTCTCCGTGCCACGCTTGTGTCCTCTGTGTCCTTCTTGTCATGTCCATGTCCTCCACATTAGTGTCCCTTTTCCATGCTCGTGTCCTCCATGTTCTTCTTGTCATTCCAGTGTCCTCTGTGTCCCCGGCGTCCCTTTTCCATGCCCGTGTCTTCCATGTTCTTCATACCATGCTTGTGTCCTCCGTGTCCTTCTTGTCACGCTTGTGTCCTCCATGTCCTTCTTGTCATGCCCGTGTCCTCCACGTTAGTGTCCCTTTTCCATGCTCGTGTCTTCTGTGCCCATGTCCCTCATGCCACGCTTGTGTCCTTCATGTCCTTCTTGTCATGCCCGTGTCCCCGGTGTCCCTTTTGCCATGCCCGTGTCTTC
>NW_010973119.1:0-1265 GCF_000737465.1 Haliaeetus leucocephalus
ACCCTCCAATATGGGGTGGCCCTGGGTTTGGGGGCTCCCAAGGGTGCCCTGATCCTCTTCATGGGGTGTCCCTGGAGCAGATCCTGCTCCTGGCCATGGAGACCCCCCCTAAATGGACTCGGGGACAGCCTGGAGCCCATGGGTGCTGTGCTGTGTCCCCGTCCCGGTATCCCCATGTCCCGTCTCTCCACAGGAGGAGGAAAAGAGCCTGCGGCACCGCCCGAGCCCGGCCCAGGACCCCTCCGCACCCCGCACCTGACCCCAAACGCAACCGAAGGAGCCCAAGAGCCGGCACTACCTCCGCACCCCGGGGGTGTCGTTCCCCCCCCCCGCCGATCCCCCTTTCTGCGGCCGCTTCCCTGGCTGGGGCTTGGCCCCGCGGCACTTTCCCATTCATCCTGGCTTGTCCCCGTTGCTGTCCCCAAGCTGGGGTGACGCGGGGGGCTCCAGGGACCCCCATTTTTCCCCCCTTCTGCACTGTTGCACTGGCCCAAATCCCCCCTCCAAGGCCCGGCCGTGCCCCGCTGGGGAGGAGGGGAAGTGACTGCTGTATATTTTCATTTTTCTCTTTTTTTTTTTTTTTAATTATTATTATTTAAAACAAACCCAGCTGTACGTTTACTTTTTTAATTATTATTAGTAGTAGTAGTAGTATTTAAAACTAACCAGGCAGTGCTCATCCCGTGGGGATAAAGGCTTCAAGGCCGGGGGCTGGCACAGGGGCATGATGCACTTGGCTCCAGGGTGACACCACCGGACAACCCCTGCCGGTGCGGCAAAAGCTATGGCACGGTGTTTGTTGGCACCCCGTAACGCTTGTACGAACACCCCCGCGGCGGCACCCGTGGGTGCTAGTCGGCCGCGTGGACTCGCTGGTGCAGGAGGAGGTTGGAGCTACGGCTGTAACGGCGGTCGCAGTGGGTGCAGGGAAAGGGACGCTCACCGGCATGCGCCCGCCGGTGCCGCAGCAGCGCCGAGCGATGCCGGAAACCGCGGTGACACTGGGGACAACGGTGAGGCCGCTCGCCCGTGTGTCG
This sequence comes from Haliaeetus leucocephalus, assembly GCF_000737465.1. Lineage (NCBI taxonomy): Eukaryota > Metazoa > Chordata > Aves > Accipitriformes > Accipitridae > Haliaeetus > Haliaeetus leucocephalus. The sequence continues at coordinate 1,038 of NW_010973119.1, forward strand.
CCGGCCGTGCTCTACCAGGCTGGCTCGCTGGGTGAAGCGCTGCCCGCACTGCCCGCAGGCAAAGGGCCGCTGCCCGCCGTGTGCCCGCCCGTGAGCTGCCAGCGCTGCCCGTCGCCCAAATCGTTGCCCGCACTGCCCGCAGGCAAAGGGACCCTGCCCGCCGTGGGTGCCAGCGTGCGCCCGGAGATGCGACCGCTGGGCGAAGCGTCGCCCGCACTGCCCGCAGGC
>NW_010973119.1:3440-3892 GCF_000737465.1 Haliaeetus leucocephalus
GGGGATAGGTGGGGGGGACCCGTGGGGACACCCGGCACAACTGTCGCCATGAGGGGACAGCCGGCACCACCTCGGCACACCTGACACCACCGTGGGACAGCCGGCATCACCGTGGCACACCTGGCACAACCAGGGGGCACTTGGCATGGCCACGGGACAGCCAGCACCGCCACGGAACAGCCGGCACTGCTACCACACACCTGGCACCACCACAGGACAGCCGGCGCAGCCCTGGCACAGCTGGCACCGCCATGGGACAGCTGACATCACCATGGGCCACCTGGCACCGACATGGGACACCCAGTACAGCCATGGGACACCCAGCATCACCATGGCACAACTGGCACCACCATGGGACACCCAGTACAGCCATGGGACACCCGGCATCACCATGGCACAACTGGCACCACCATGAAACACTCACTACAGCCATGGGACACTTGGCACCACCA
>NW_010973120.1:0-1491 GCF_000737465.1 Haliaeetus leucocephalus
AACATTACAGTAGCAGTCTAAGGGAACAAACTCTGCAAAAGAGGAAAAAAGACTTTAAAACATGCAAGAGTGTTTTACTTTCTAAACAGCTTAAATAATTTCTAGAACTAGAAATGAAAGTTCATTTTTACTAGTATTTCTGAAGTAACTTCAGGAAGCCTTTTACTGATGCCAATTTTTTAATTAATAAGGAAGGAAAAAAACAGGTTACTGGTACATTGGCATTAATCATTGGCTATTTTAGCATTTCACTAAGAGCTTCTGCATCCTGAAAGCTTGCCTTCTTTACTCATCCCAGAGGAGCATCAGATCTGTAATCTGGTGCCAGTCTACTAACGCACATATACGGTACAAGGGTCATCTCTTCTAGATCAAAAGTAGAAAAATGTGCATTGTGAGGAACAAACCCTCAAACAAATTTAAAAATCAGGACAATTGAACAGGAGAAAACAATTCTATAAAGGGTAGCTTGTTATAAGGTTATTTATATGCATGTCATCTCCAGCTTCACAGCGACCCATCCAGGGAGATTTTGATTGCCATTGGACAATCAAATACTTTGTCACAGAGGCAAGGTATGAATACTTACATTTTCTCTTGTTCAGCCTTATTCTTGGACTTAATGGACACATTAAGAATTTTTTTTTTCTCCATGTCTTTTACTGTATTTATTTTCGAATAAGTATTACCCGCTGATTTTTTTCTCTCCAATTGGGATAAACACATTTGAGATGTTCCTTATGTAACATATTTTCAAGAGCTTCTAAAGCCATCCCCAACTCATCAGATTGAAGAAGAGCCACCACCAGATAACAAGCAATGCTCAGTCTGCTTAGAAGTTTTAACCACACCCTCACAAGAGGCTGAAGACATTCACCACCTTGTAAAGATCAAATCCAACTTCTGTCTCCCTGTCCCTCCAACTTCGATGGTCCAAGTCTATTTGTGATCAACAGCTTTATTGTTACAGGGCAAGCCCACTACCACAGTAGTTGGGACAAGAGAAGTCAGGTCATATGGCTCAGGTCAACCTTACAGAGGACACTAGAGAGCAGGATTTCTAGCTATTGGTATTTCTACTGGTAGTGTCATTCTGTCTCATACTTTGTGTTTGGAGACACAAAAAAGTAGTAGGAAAAGCTCACAAAACAAAAAAAGAAGCCTATATGCTTATTAAAAAAAAAGTTCCAGAAGCATGCTTTAATAATGCTTTTTGTAGTTAAGGCAGTGAAATGTGCATGTTGAAAACACTTCTGCCGAATCACCCATCATTTTCATTATGGCCACGAGTGTGCGTGGGCTGGTAGGTTTTTGCACACCAACAGGCACATGTGCACACACAGTGACCCCATGTCCATGTGTGGTCACCTGTGTGTTATGCGTCTGCACACAGGCACAGGTACACCCATGGGCGTGGTGTAACGCCTGTTGTAAGACACATGTGCACGCTAACACATGCACAGGGCCACAAGTGTGTGTGTTGTAATACAC
>NW_010973120.1:1508-2104 GCF_000737465.1 Haliaeetus leucocephalus
TGCACAGGCACACCCGTGTGCCTGCTGTAACACATGCACAGCCTAACGTGTAAACAGGCACAGATACACCTGTGTGCATGTTGTAACACGTGTACAGCCTAACGTGTATGTGGGCATGATTACACCCATCTGCATGTTGTAACACCTGTTGTAACACGCATATACACCCTGACATGCACAGGCACAATGTGTACATGTTGTAATGCCCATTTACATGTGTGTACACCCTGGCATGTGCACACAGGCATGAGTACACCCACATGTGTGCTCTTAACGCATATTGTTACATGTGTGTGTACAGCCTGGCAAATGTGCACAGGCACAAGTACTCCCATGTACATGTTGTAATGCATGTTGTAACACACACGTGCACTGTGACGTGTACACAGGCACAAGGACACCCATGTGCGTGTTCTAACATCTGCCATTTACACATGTGTACACACATGTGCATGGCACCATGTCAGAGCCTGGCATACGTGTGTGCACATACAGCCTGGTGTACATGTGTGTGCACACACACATACACACGTGACCCCACATGGGCAGCTCTGTACCTACCCCTACACACACGTCAGCATCAGCTCCTGAAGCCA
>NW_010973121.1:0-551 GCF_000737465.1 Haliaeetus leucocephalus
GGGGGGGCTGAGTCTGCGCGGGGTCCCCCTGACTCCCCCGTTCCCCCCCCAGGGCTGTCGGACATCCCGGGGGAGGCGATGGTGAAGCTGTACTGCCCCAAGTGCATGGACGTCTACACCCCCAAATCCTCCCGGCACCACCACACCGACGGCGCCTACTTCGGCACTGGCTTCCCCCACATGCTTTTCATGGTGCACCCCGAGTACCGCCCCAAGCGCCCCGCCAACCAGTTCGTCCCCAGGTCAGCGCTCTCTCCAGTTCCTCCTCCTCCTCCTCCCCAGCCAAAAAACCCAAAATCCTTCTTTGAGCCGTTGTTCACTCTGGAACCCACTGATGGTATTTCTACCGCCTCCTACAGGCTCTACGGTTTCAAGATCCACCCCATGGCCTACCAGCTGCAGCTCCAGGCCGCCAGCAACTTCAAGAGCCCCGTCAAGACCATCCGTTGAGGGAGGGGGACCCCTGCAGGCCCCCCCAAATCCCCCCCGGGCCCCCATCAGTCGTTTTTTCCTTTCTTTGATCAAATATATAAAGAGATTCAGGAAAAGAA
>NW_010973121.1:843-1135 GCF_000737465.1 Haliaeetus leucocephalus
GGTTTGGGGCATTTCTGGCTGTTTCTGAGGTGTTTTGAGTTGGCTTGGAGTATTTTGGGTGGGTTTGGGGGCTTTGCGGGCACTTTGGGCTGGTTTGGGGTATTCCATATGGCTTTGGGGCAATTTGGGGTGTTTCTGGTTGGTTTGGGGCATTTCAAGCTGTTTTGGGAGGCACTTCGGGCGGGTTTTGGGGCACTTTGGGCTGGTTTGGTGTATTTATGGCTGGTTTTGGGCAGGTTTTGGGGTGTTTTGAGCTGGTTTGGGTCACTTTGGGTGGGTTTTGGGTCACTTT
>NW_010973121.1:4501-5467 GCF_000737465.1 Haliaeetus leucocephalus
GCCCCCCCGAACCCCCTGGGACCCCTCCTGCCCAAAGGGCAGGTTCCCCCCCCCCCCCGCCCAGAATCCCATGGATTGGTCCAGTCTAGGGAAGGGTTGGGGGTGGGATGAACCATATGGATGTCAGGGAGGGCACTGGGTCCTTCAAGGAGGTTTTGGGCTGTTCTCAGTGGGGTCTGTCTCAGTTTTGGGGGAGTTTGGGCTGTTTCAATGATTGGGGAGGGACTGTAGTGCTGTTAGTTTGGGTTCCGTGCGGCATGAGTCAGTTTTGTGGTTTCGAGGAAATCTTTGCTTTTTCAGGACTAAAGTGAGGTTTGGGGGGGGCAGGACTAAATCGCTCCATGTTTTGGGGGGTCTTTGGTTTTGGGGCTCCCTGCTTGGGTCCATCCCGTTCTGGGGGGTCCCGGAGCTGGTCCGTCTCATTTTTGAGAGTGTTTCTGGTGGGGCCCATTCTCTTTTTCAGGGGGGGGTGGGGGGGTGGGTGTTGGTACAGTCTCTCCACTTTTGGGGGGGTTCTCTGCTTTTGGGGATCCCTGTTTGGCTCCCCTTCCTTTTTGGGGGGCCCACACACCAGTCGATCCCAGTATGGGGGTGAACCCCCCTCCCATTTTCCCCCCCAGCTGGCTACTCCGTCCTGGGCTGGAACCACCCTGGCTTTGCTGGCAGCACGGTGAGTCCCCCGCCCCCCCCTTCCCCAGATTTTTGGGGGGACCCCGGATCGGCGGGGGGCCCCCCCCACCCCAACCCGTCCTGCCCCCCCAGGGGGTTCCGCTGCCGCAGAGTGAGGCCAATGCCATGGACGTGGTGATGCGATACGCGCTGCAGCACCTGCACTTCGCCCCCTGCGACATCGTCCTCTACGCCTGGTCCATCGGCGGCTTCACTGGTACCCGGGGGGCACTGGGAGGGCACTGAGGGGACACTGGGAGGGGAGTTGGGGCACTGGGGGAGCTGGGATGGCACTGG
>NW_010973122.1:0-725 GCF_000737465.1 Haliaeetus leucocephalus
CCCGCCGGGAGCGGCGGGACGGGACGGGACGGCACGGCGGACGCAGGTAGCCCGCTCCCCGGCACTGCCTGCGCCCCCGCGGACGGCGCCTCTCCGCCGGGCGCCCGCGCCTTCACCGCGGAGGAAGCGCCGCTCCCCGGGCGTGGCGGTGAACTCCCGCGCCGGGAGGACTGGCAGCAGCCCCCGGAGGGAGCGGGGGCAGAAGGGCAGCGCCCGGCCCTACCTGCTGGGCTGCGCCGCTGGAGTAGGTCTCGGGATGTCCCGGGGAGCCGCTGCTGCCTCTGGAGGAGGTGTCGAAGTTCCCGGGGTAGTCCTGGTACATGGTCCGAGGCCGGGCCGGGGGAGCCGCGTCCCCGCCTTCCCGCACCGACACCCGCCGCTCCCTCGCCGTCTCCCCGCCCCCTTCTCCCTTCCGACCTCTTCGGCTCTTCCCTTTGCCCTCCCAATGCTCGCCGCGGAAGGCGAAAAAAAAAAAAAAAAAAAGGCTTTGGAGGGGGGAAAGGGGAAAAAAGGTTAAAAAACAAAAAGGAGAGAAAAAAAGAAAAATAACAAAATAACAATAATGAAAGGGGCTCCGGCGGCGGCAGCGAAGCGCGGATGGGATGGGATGGGACGGGACGGGAGGGCTCGGCGGCACGGCGGGAGCAGAGCCCTGCGCGCGGGCAAGAGCAGGCAGCGCGCGCGCGCGCACGCCGATGTTCCTCTCTCCGCGCTGGCCGGCGAGA
>NW_010973123.1:0-508 GCF_000737465.1 Haliaeetus leucocephalus
AAAGATAATTCTTAGGCCGGTTCTTGTGGTCTAGTTGTGACTAGAGCACTACAGCAGCCAGAATGGAATTAACTCTGTTTAGCTTCTGGAATTCATGCAAATCATTATGCACACCTCTGGGTTGCCTAGTACAGCTGTACAGAGCTCATTTCACATGTCCAAACATTTGAGGTGCCCTGGGGTACCTGAGCATTCTCATCAGGCTGCTGTCCTAAAAGCGGATTGGTTTCCCGGGTGTGCAAGCCAATAACACACAGAGTCGAGGTATTTTCAAATTAATTTCATTGATGCACATGAATGGGTGCTTGTCTCAAGGCAGCACACACTTGTCTCAAAAATTCCCACGTTTATATACTTAAGGAATACCTATTCATTATTATTTCCCTAAATGATTGGTTCTTTCTTCTTCACCTGTCATGTATATTAGTGCACAGACTCTATCTTCTTCCTTCCTTGTCGTCTTTTGAGTAGGCAGTATCATTTGAGTAAGTGGTATCTTTTGAGTAGG
>NW_010973123.1:546-38975 GCF_000737465.1 Haliaeetus leucocephalus
CGGTGCAGGCCCTAAGAACCGAGCATTGGGTCCTCCCTAATGACCTTTTCCCTATTTCTTACTCTGTCTTGGCAGTTCCAAGCCGTTCTTCAAGGTTTGCTGATCAGACCACAATCCATTACCTTTTCTGACATAAGCATCCTACTTATTTACAGAGCCCCATTGTCTAGTAGTTACTTCCTAAACCCTAAATCATGTCTAGTTATTGTTTCTCTATTTTGAATATTGACTGATGGGGGCCGTACACAGGACTTTAGCAGCTCCCTGGTTATTTCAATCTTATGATACGTATTAATTGATAACAAGGCCACTAAAAATGATGTAGAAACTATAAGAAAACCACACGCTTCCGAATAGGCAGTTGGATGCCAGGTGGGGTACTCCAGGGCATCTCAAACTATTTGCAAGTCCATATTCTGCTTTTGTTATGAAGTAGACTTGAGGTTGTGCTCCAAAGGTGTGAACAAATGCTGATTCAGCGATGGTGACAGGGGATCAGGTGCGAGTGTTTGCCGTGAGTGTCAGGGAGCAGAACTTGGGAAGCAGAGGGGCAGTGCCAAGGAGTCCTTTGTTCAGTCTGGTTTATCTCCTTTGTGAGAATGAACATTGCTGGAATGTGTCCTCACATCAGTCATAAGGTGGACTGTTGTAGTTCCTTACTTGAAGCACGGTCAGAGTTTTGGCAAGAGTTAGTGGGATATAGGGACATCAAGAGAAGCCACTAAGCTCATGGTTTTGAGCTCATGGAGCAGAGAAGGTGATGTTCAAGGTTTAATGTAACAGAGGATGGGGGCTGAGGTGCAACATTTAAGCCTGTACGTGTTTGAACCCAGAGATGGCCCAGACTGAGGTGGAAGGAGGGAGTTGTTAGGATGGAGCCTGTCAGCAGGCTTGTGGTTCACGAATGTGTCAGCAGGGCATGTTGCAGTCACAGTGTCTTGGCTGATCATTAGAAGTGAAGAGCCTGGAGAGCAGGACCTGTGCATCTGCCAGTGTCTTGGAAGAGCAGGTTTAGAGAGCGGGGTCCACGGCATTTCCTTGCCACATGCAGTGTGCGGGGATTGCGGACGGAAAGGACCACCTTCCTGGCACCTGGGGATTGCTGTTTGACTTCTGTAAGGGAAGTTTGGTACAGGAGAAGTCTATGGCTTTCTGTGCTGCCTGTAATCAAAGTCTGTGAATTTCTGCGCTAATGAGCCCTGGTGGGAACACATTGTCCAAGCACGTTTCTGGTCTCGCATCTCACACTGGGCTCCATTAAAACTCCAAGTAACTTTCTTGCTGCTTCTGCCTGTCATTCCTTCAAGGCAACTTGCCAGATTTTGCCACAGCTACAAAGTAATAGGGAAGTAGTACCACATTCCTCAAGGGGCTCATTAAACTGCGGACAGCCATAATGAGCGCTGTGTTTGGTTTTCTGCCACTCCCAGGAGAGCTGTAAGCATTGTGTAGCTAATTAGGGAGCTCCCAGGTGTGTTTCAATGGATACATGCAGCATAATTGTCATTTGTCATTTGTTTTAATTATGTATGACAAGAAGAATGGAAATGGAGAAAGTTTGAAAGGAAATTAGCCTGGCTTATAGCCTGGTGGGAATCAGGCAGAGAGGGGAAAAGTATCTTTGTGATCAAGCAACGAGTGGCCAGAGTCACACTTTGATTCACGTACTGGGAATAAGACAGTTCTTATTACAGTCTTGTCACTGCAGCCCACAGCGGTGTCAAAGGCTTCATTACCAAAGCCTTTGTCTGCTCTAATCAGCACTGTCTTTAACTGTTGTACTCACTATGTGCAGAAACAGGAGGAATGTTCATCACCGTTGCAAAAGAATTGCAAGGCCTTTTTTAATGAAAGAGAGAAAAAAATCTTAATTTAAAAAAAGTCATATCTTTTACTCTGGTCCCCTTGAACTCCAGTTTCCTCAGGATATGAACCCTGAAAAGAGCTGGCTCAATGGAGAGATGGACAGGTGATAGAAATTTTCAGAGGCAATTCGACTAAGTAATGTTTAAACAATAGAATGAACAGAAACAAATTGAGAAAACCGAATGCACATGTAGAAGAGAATGTCATTGGCTTGCCAGATAACTTAGCAGATGGACAGGACAACTGGTTACCAACCTGATTGGCTGGTTCAGGAGTTACAGAGTTAATGAGCTAGAGCTACAGATAGGAACATTCGCTTGGGATGGCTTTTTTTCTCTGAAGTTAGCACCATTTTTCAACATTTCCATGATGGGAACGTGGGAAGTTATAACAAAAGAAATTTCAAAGATGAACAGTGGATTCAGCTGGAATAGAGGGATGAATTTTTTTGGAAATGTCAAAGTAATTGTTGGAACTGTTCATTTAAAATTCATATACTGTTTATAGCCAAAAGAATGCTAAGAACCATTGTCAGCAAAACAGAAGAAAAATATAAACACGAACAAAACAATAGACAGATAGCAAAGAGGTAAATAGCAATATTTCTTACAGTTGAAAATATATGGATTGTAAAAAAAAATCTTTTGGCAAAGTGAGGTAGTATTTCCTTCTGAAGTTTATTACTTGTTTCTTGCTTTTATTATTAAAACATTCATAACATTTCACTTTTGTGTATCAGTACTTAATTCAGGGATGGACTAAAGTAGCTTTCTTCTTCAAGCCTTGCAAGTTCTGACCTTTTTAGAAAAGTGCACAAGACTTCAGCTGATGTTCTCAGCAGACTGACTTTTGAGAGAGCCTACATAGGCAGCTTGGACTTGAGGGTGTATTCTGAGTGAACTTAGTGGATTTAGCTGAACTCCACCAAAAGCCTTTCCTACAGTGGTTACATAATAGGATAGCCTGCTGTAATTGCAGTATAGCTAGTCATTCGCAGTCCTGCATGTGGAACAAAATAAGCTCCCTCCAGAGGACAGGCTGGAGGCCCGGTGAACAAGGTGTTGAGCATGTCCCAGTAGTGTGTACTTCAGAAGATGAAGGCAGATGGTATATTGCACAAAATAATTTGAAACTTCTTGCTTTATGCCGAAACGCCTCTTGTCGAATGTTGGGAGAGAACCAGGGACGTTGTATTTTCCATTTTCCATTTTTAGAAAACCAACCAATCCCCAAACTTCTAAAGCATGGATCTAAGGGTCTGCATTGTGGGCTATTTCTTGAAAGCCATTACAGGTGTTTGACACTGCAGAGCTTACCTGCGTAGTGTTGGATGACTGTGTAGAGCAGAAAGAACAAAACCTGTTCCAATCTTATTCATGTTACCTCTTGAAAGGGACTCCTGGCATGATCTACTCTACAAACATGCTTCATCACACATAATGGTTACTTGGGAAGACAAATACCGTAACTCCAAACATCCCCCACTTCCTTCTTCTTTCCCCCAACTTTTATTGCTGAGCAAGATGTCATATGGTCTGGAATATCTCTCTGGTCAGCTGGGGTCAGCTGTCCTGGCCCCTGTCCCCTCACAGCTCCTTGTGCATCCCCAGCCTACTTGCTGGCAGGGCAGCGTGAGAAGCAGAGAAGGCCTTGATGCTGTGTAAGCACTGCTCAGCAATAACGAAAACATCACTGTGTTATCAACGCTGTTTTGGTCACAAATCCAAAACAGAGCACCAAATGAGCCATTATGAAGAAAATTAACTCTATCCCAGCCAAAACCAATATAACGGGTCCTCTTGAGCCTTCTTTCCTTAGGACTGACAGTGATGGAGCAGCCATAAAGGCAACCCAGTGATAATGGAAAAACACTGACAGAGAAGGGTATCTGCTTGGCTGGGAGGCAAGGACACCCTTGATATGCACAGCTCGGAGCCCGAGATAAGCACAGAACCAGGAAACCGTAATAACAGACTGACCTTCTAGGAAAGCAGAAGTCAGCAACAACTGTTCCAGGAGCTGGTGACCCACTTCTGTATCTACACCACTTCTGCCTGCTTAGGAAATGGTGTAGATACACAAATTTCTGCCAAAAGCTCTCCTTAGTGCTTCCCTTATGTCACTTTTCCTGAGGCTGTAGATGGGACTGAGCATCAGTATAATGACTGTGTAGGAAAGAGACACAAGTTTTTTGTTATTTGGTGAGAGTCTTGACTTGGGATGTCAATGAATTAAACAGGTTGTACAGTAACAGAGAGTAACAGCCACAAGATGAGCAGCACATGTGGAGAACACCCTTTGCCTGCTTTCAGCCATGGGTATCTGCACAATGGTGTAGGTGATGTAGATGTAGGAGATAGTGATTAGGATAAATGGCAGCAACATGATAAGCAGAGTGGCAATGAACACCAGAAGCTAGAATATGTAGGTATTTAAGCACAACAATTTCAGTACAGGTGAGATGTCACAGAAGAAATTGTTGACTTTGACTTACAGAAAGGCATGCTGAATAGCCAACCAGTGAGCCCAACTGCTACACGGAATCCAGAAAGCCAAGCTACTGCTGACATTTGCCTACATGTCTTTTTGGTCATGATGATAGCATAGTGTAATGGGTGGTAAATTGCTACATATCGGTCATAAGCCATGATTTGCTAACAGGAAACACTCAGATGTGATAAAGAGTATGATCAAGTTCAATTGCAAAGCACAGCCTGTGAAAGAAGAGGTCTTCCTTTCTGACAACAAATTTATCAGCATTTTTGGCACAATATCTTAGCTGTAGCAGATCTCAGTCAAAGACTAATTCTTAAGAAAATAGTACATCGGTGTATGAAGGGCAAGGTCAACAGTTGCAATGAGGACAATGAAAATGTTTCCCATCATAGTGACTGTGAAGACCAAGAGAGCTACCACAAAGAGTAAGAGCTGGAGTTGGGCAAGACGAGTGAAACCCAGCAGGATGAAGTGAGTTACTCTTGTGATGTTTCCCAAATTCAGATCTTCCTCATTCTCTATCTGAAGAAAAAATAAATCCAGCAGTTTATTCCACTGTGATGATGTTGCAGATGAGTATCTTCAGAAATTGACAATGGAATGATAAAATAAGATGGGCTGATTGTAGTTCAAGTAGCTTTATAAGCCACCTCAACAGACTTAGGGAAATACCAGTATTTTTCAATTTGAAGGTCTATATATTAATCTGCAACCTGACACATACACATATTCAGAAGCACACACCCAAATACCCTTCCATATTTAAACCACTCACATAAACAATCACTCAGAGATACAGGCATGCAGTTTTATGTACGCACATGCAGTTACACAGAAACACAGGTGTGTTTATGCATCTGGATGCAGAATCCCCACTCTCCCTTCCATCCCCCTGATGCTTACACCTAGAGGTGCATCAACACACTCATTTCGAGAGCTGCAGAAGCAAATACACAATCCCTTCATGTTCATATCTATAGGAACAACCAAAGCAATACTATTGCTCAGCATGGACAATAGCTTTCCCCTTAAGTAGTCCTAATGAAGGTATAGCTTAGTTGCACTCTATACAGGATGTAGGAAGAATATCTTTACATTGTCTTTTGCTTCCACTTTACTTTTAGCACAAAACAACACCCAATCTTTTGTTATGCTGAAGCTGCCAGTGTTGAATAATATTTTTCAGATAAAGTTCTGAACCACACCATGACATCAAAGGATATTTTGAGCTATGAGGTTGAGGAGGAAAGACAGAGAGATGGAGATCTCCACTCCTGGTATTTGCAAGACACCCTGATTTAAGCCACATGGTGAGGATATGCTAATCTTTACTGCATTTTTTTTTCCACCAACATTTTATTAGCATAAAAATAATGATACCTTTCTAAATTTCCACTGCCATTAAACTTGACTGGATTTTTTAAAATTTTTTTTATACTTATTTTTAAAGGAAGAAAGAAAAGGCTTCTCAGTTATTTGTAAATGGTTTCTAATATCTTTTTACCCTTTTTTTTCTTTCTCATAAGTTGTATGAGAGAAGGGGAAAAACTAAATTAGATTTTTTTTTCTTTTCATAAGACAGTTGAAAATGAAAGATGTTTTTATGTTTTAAAACAATGTTTTCATGAAGAAGGAAACTAGGAAAAGGCAAAAAATATGTAGAGAAATGTTGTAAATGCAGAAATGTAAAATGACATTTCACACTCCTATCTATTTTCCAAGAAAAACATAACACAGCTTTTCCTCATTCATTTTTGGTCTTGACAGAACTTACCATGTTAATTCATTTACCATTTCTTGGTGGATGAGTGTAGCCAGCATAGAACATCACCAGACTTTCAATGCGTCATACTCAAAGACTTTTATGAAATTGTATAAGAATTTCCCTGTTCATCTTTTATACATCCCTTGTTCTTGTGTTTCCACCTTCTCTGTAAACAAACCTGACTACACCTGAAAAGCTCTAGATTGTCCCATGTTTCATGTAATTTCTCTTAGGAAAAAACCTGTTATCTCCCTTCATCTAGCTGCTCTTAATCATTTGCATGATAACTCCCTTAGCACTTTTCCTAGAGGCATTTAAAATTGCGGTTGTGGGAGGATCTTAAGAGGATTGGGGGGTTTTTTTGACAATAAGAAAGTTGTATAAGGCCAAAGAATTATCCTAAGAGTAGAATATTAAGGAGAGAAAACACATCTAACTTCCTTTTTTTTGTCACTTATTTGCCATTCCAGAATGGTAAACATCTCATATAGGTCCTGTGTCTTATCCACCAAAGCTGTTCAAATGTCCCAGATGTCATAATGTGTCTAAACTGGCAATAGATATCTTTGTTAGGAAAATGAAACTTGCTGTACCTATCTAGATCCTATTTATAGGCAACAGAGTCACAATATAGGACTCAGTTTCTTGACTGACTGAACGGGCATACAAAGATATCCTATAGGCACTAATCAAAGTAGATGTCTCAGTGTGTGATTTACCTCCATAGAAAATGCCTCATGTTACCTATTTTCTGTATACGATGGATATCTATGCTGGTACATGTAGCTCTAAGAATTCTCCTTCAGGCTTCTTGAGGAGTGGTTCAGGTCATCATGGTTAGCATAAGCTGTTCTTGCAGGAACAGAAAAACTCCACACAAGACAGATAAAATGAGGATGAGCCTGTTCTCTAGGTCCAGACAGCTACATGGAACCTCGCTGAATGTGGTGATTACCTGACTAACGAGCCTTTCCTGTAAAGACATGCTACCATAGAACAAGCAGAGGGATTTGACCTCCCATGAGATCGAGCAGGAAACAGAAGGTAAGGAGAGGTGGAGAAGAGAAAAGGAAGAGCAGTAAATGGAAGGCTATAGGGAGGAATGTCAGGGGGAATCATGACTGCACATCATCATCCCCCCTTACTCTTTCTTAGTTTTGTAGTCTAGACAGGCAAAGGACATGGCCATGGCACAAGTTTGGGAATGTTACAGCTTCTTTCCCCCAGGAGCATTAGGGATGTTCTGAACCACTCAGCTAGGGAAGAGCAATGGTTCTATGCAGTCATGCTTTGTTTACACTCAACACTTTTACACTGCTAGCCAGGGACAACAGCCTGTCTTGGGGGAAGGTGACAGCAGCAAAGTCCAATGACCTCACTATCACGAAGAAAAATGGGCTTGTAAAAAACCACAGTACCCTCATCCCTCTTTTCAATGGTGCTAAGTGATGTCTTTGCAAGGATAATATCATCTTTGAAGGACAGTGGCAATGAGCAGAATTCCCAAATGACTGGAAAAAGAAAAAAATTGCACCCATTTTCCAGATGGGCAAGAAGGAGAATACAGGAAACTACCTCATTCATTCTCCATCAAGACTATGGAGAAAATCTTCCTGGAAGCCCTATCTGGGCACAGAAATGACAAGAAAGTGATTGGGAACAGCCAGCATGGATCACTCAAGTGAAAATCATGCCTGAGTAGCCCACTTTGCTGAGAAAACACTTTGGAATTTCTTAAATTAGCCATTTTGTTTTGAAATGAAAAAAAAAAAAAAAAAAAAAAAACACAAAAAAACCCACAAAAACCCCAAACCCCCAAACCCAACAAAACTAAACAAGAAGAAAACCTATGGTTTCTTTGTGATCCTCACATGGAAACAGGCCACACTTTCTAGTCCAGAATGGCTCAGACTCATCCGACCTGTACTGTTAAGGATTAGAGAGTAAACTGTTCTCTTCTCCATGTGAGTGTTTCCTTAAGTGGCAGCTATTTAGCCCTCTGCAAATGGAAAACCAAGTTAAAAATAGCATCTAGACAGCTAACGTGAATAAGCAGCTAAGCACCACACAGCTGCTCATTCGCTTCCCTGGCTCAGAAGAATGGAGGAGAGAATTGGAAGGTAAAAGTGAGAAAACTCATGGGTTGAGATAAAGACAGTTTAATAGGTAAAGCAAAAGCTTCCCATGCAAGTAAAGCAAAATAAAGAATTCATTCACTACTGCCCATTGGCAGGCAGGTGTTTAGTCATTTCCAGGAAAGCAGGGCTTCATCACACATAATGGTTACTTGGGAAGACAAACACCGTAACTCCAAACATCCCCCACTTCCTTCTTCTTTCCCCCAACTTTTATTGCTGAGCAAGATGTCATATGGTCTGGAATATCTCTCTGGTCAGCTGGGGTCAGCTGTCCTGGCCCTGTCCCCTCACAGCTCCTTGTGCATCCCCAGCCTACTTGCTGGCAGGGCAGCGTGAGAAGCAGAGAAGGCCTTGATGCTGTGTAAGCACTGCTCAGCAATAACGAAAACATCACTGTGTTATCAACGCTGTTTTGGTCACAAATCCAAAACAGAGCACCAAATGAGCCATTATGAAGAAAATTAACTCTATCCCAGCCAAAACCAATATAACAGTGCAGACGAACAGAGGAGCAGTGCCCTCAAACAAAACAATTGGCAGTTCAGGCAAGTTCGGAGAACTCCTTTGCTTTGAGAGAGATTTTATTGAATCTGCATAAGAGACAAAGTGAGATCCATCATGTTAACAGTGCGTATGATCACAGTGAATAATCTGCTACAAGAGGATTGTTTTTCTGGTTGTACATAGGAAGATAACGGCATGTAAAGGCAAGGAATCACCCCAGGAAATTCTGTATATGGTCATTTCAGTAACTTTCTAGACTCCATTGACTCTTTACCTTGGGGAGGAACTTATGTACTTTGAGTGCCCGGTGCCTTTTAGATGACCTATAATGTATCCTTTGGCTTCCAGCTGCTGCTCCAGAAGGATGTGGTTCTTCTGTAAGTCCTATGTATGACAAGTCAGATTGAACAGGACCTCTGATTTTCTCTGATTCACTCCCACTTGCAGCATGGCCAACTTAGATCAGATTGCTTAAGGCCTAGTCCAAGCAAGCTTTGATTATCTCCAGTCATGGAGATTCCATCATCATATCTGCTAGCTTTGGACCGCTAAACTGATCTATGTGATAGAATGAAGTACAGACTGGAGAAAAAAATGAGTTTGTAGGTTAAGGGATGCACGTCAGGACCCATATATTGGTGTCTATGTGTAGGATAGGTGTTGAAGGAGCTGTTATTGTCATTGGTGTTCTTATGCTGGATTCACTGGACTAAACATAGGGTTCTAATGACATTTCTGGGTCTGTGGCATGATCGATATGACAAACAAAAAAGAAAAAAAAAGAAAAACAATCAAGATAATAATAGCAATAGCAATGAGAAGTAATATAATTGCTGGTCTGAGTGCTCAGCAATGCAGGGTGAAACAGAAAAGATAATAAAAGAGGCAAGTTTAAGGATGTGGAATCCATGCCAGGAGTCATTTCAGCTTACAGTGATAACTGATTGGAAGCGTTCTTGAAGCAGTAACTTGCATTACTGCATCTTATCCTGGTTTTAACGAAATACTTGGTTCTACTTTCTTCATACTCCTCTGTTAGGTACTTGTAGAAAGCAATAAGGTCCTCTTGAGCCTTCTTTCCTTAGGACTGACAGTGATGGAGCAGCCATAAAGGCAACCCAGTGATAATGGAAAAACACTGACAGAGAAGGGTATCTGCTTGGCTGGGAGGCAAGGACACCCTTGATATGCACAGCTCGGAGCCCGAGATAAGCACAGAACCAGGAAACCGTAATAACAGACTGACCTTCTAGGAAAGCAGAAGTCAGCAACAACTGTTCCAGGAGCTGGTGTCCCATTTACGTATCTACACCAAAGATATAAAAGTAACTCACTATCTACCTAATGTGAGCTTCTCTGCATGAGATCTTCCAGACATACCAGACCCTCATCTTGGATGCCTGGCTGACTCTGGACTCTGTGTCACAGGTCATTTTTGAAGTGAGAGTTTTCTGTTGTTGATTGGCTCTACTCCTGGGAGTTGTTTGGTGAGTGCCATACCAGTAACACCTTAAACAATATGTATATATATATAGGTGTGCATATAGGTAAATGATCATAAGTTTATACTTGCTTTACTAGCAGTAATTTCGTAGTAACTTACAATATATACTTGCTTTACTAGTAGTAATTTGTAATAAAGTAATTAATGGAAACAAAGCTTCCATGTCCTTGTGTATTACAGAATCCTGTGAAATGATGTTCGCAAACTTTACACCCCCACAGGTCAGGTAACCCTCACAGGTTGTGACCGTGACATTAACTGATTTCAGAAGTGGGATTCTGTAAATACACAGGTCATAGAGAAGGCTGTAGAAGAACAGCTAAAATGCAAGAGAATAGGGGATGGAAAACACCGTGGTAGGACAGGAAATGGATCATTGAAAATTGTCTTGACTGGGGGATGCTGTGAACAGAATTTCAGAAGTGGCAGGAAACTTCCAAACATAAAGCAAAGGAAGGCAAGGGAACCCTCACTGGTCTTCTCCCAGAGACATTAATGGACACAGGTATTTTTCTAAAAGGTGCTGAGCAGTGAGTTCAAGATGCTGAAAAGTGAGCTAAGGATGCAGAGGCATGAGCTTTGAATCTCTTAGTCATAGAAAGAGCCCACAACTTCAATGGTTAGAAACTAATCTTACACCTCTGGCTTTGCAAAAGCTATAGAGAGAGTATACCCGCGCAGTCTCAGGGAGTGAGATTATTCAAAAGATCTGTGTACTGGGAGCTGATGAAGAGGAGGATGATTCTGATATTGATTATGACAATGGGCTTTTTGCCCCCACCTCAGCCACACAGTTACCTGAGTCTGATTCATATGAGGTAACAGGTGCCACCCCAGTGGCCCTCTTGTACCCTATTATTAAAACTGACACAATACAACCTCCAGACCCTGCCAGAGCCACAGGAGGAACCCTCCCAACCCCACCTCAGGCTACTATGACCACTGTGTCATACAGTGCAGAAGAAGCTAAGGCACACATCCTCACAGTGTGGGAAGAAGCTGATTGAGGATTGGGTAGGATGGGTGGCAGGGGCCTTCTGTAGCCATCATTCTTGATCAGAATGAAGCCAGTGAAATATTCTTGGGAGGATGGATATTTCTTCAAAACCCCGGGGCAGGGGCCGGACAGAACACCTTTTCTCTATTATCTTCAATAACACATGATCTTAGGCAACTGCAGGGACCACAAGGTTATAACCCTCCCCCTCCTTAGAATACTCCTGACAGACTAGGTAAGTGGATACTGATGCTGGCTGCCCAGGATGTCCTTAATGAGCGAGGTGCTATACCCCAGAATATGATGTCCATGATAGCAACAGCAGGAGGGAACTCAAAACTATTGTAAAATGCTGCACCTGGGGGACCAAAAAAGCCTGGCCTTAATGTTACACAGTGAAACACATGACTGGAACACCATGATGGCTCAAAGGCTGCAGAATTGGACAGCCTTTATGGGAACCCCTGAGAAGGTGGTATGTCAAAAGGAAGTGCAAGTAAGGATAGTCCAAATGTCAAAGAGAGGTCAGAATAGTAAGAATGGGGACAAAATATTCTAAGACCCCTATTAAAAGGAATCAATCACACCCAAAAAGACACCCTGACAGTCAGGAGTGAGATCCAGAACCGAGACTTTTATGGGCCTCCCTCCAAGGAATAGGGTTTATGACAGGCTAGTTAGACAGATTCCCTATACCCACTTTACGGAAACTATAGGGTAATTGTGGGAGGGACTGTACCTGCAGCCTGAATGTGGGAAGGTGCTAGAGGAAATTGCTGCATCTGCTGCTCCATCGCCACCTTTGGGAAAGTAACGGAGGAACTCCCAACTCCCAGCCCAGGGAGTTTTGATGACCTGTCTGAAGTGACTGAATTTTTTTGAATTAATATTAGTAAACATCCATGTATAGCTTTAGTGGTAAATGATAAATATTCTGTCCCTTTTCTCATGGACACAGGAGCCTCAATACCCATCATTAAAGCTAGAGACACCCCTGAATTGATCCAGATAACTCTAGAAAGTATTTATACAGCATGGATTGCTGGGAAAGACAAAAGCTCCCAGTAGCTATGATAAAGTTGACCCTGCCAAATGTAAGACTGCGTGATGGTAGGGACCTTAAATACGTTAGGTATGGATATATTACAATTCCAGACCATTTGTACTGCATTAGGCATTGAGTGCCAAACTCTTGGATTCAAAACTTCGCAGTCTCTATAGGAAAAATACCAAATGAAGGGTCTACCGCCTGTTACAGGCCACACCTAAATTACCCCAAAGTTCCTTGATTCATGTATGACAATATTGTATTAGCCCTAAAGACACATTAGGCGTAATTACTTTTATTCAGGGTTTAGAATGATGGGGCATTATTCAGAATCATTCCCCATATAGTTCTCCTGTGTGGCCTGTTCGTAAAATTAATGGCACCTGGTCTTTGATGGTAAATTGAATAAAAATAGTGGACCCCTACACGCTGCCATCTCATTTATCACATATCTTGTTTTCACTACAGAGCAAACAGCCCATCCTTGGATGGCTACTGTGGATGTAAAAGATATGATTTTCATGGTCCCCTTAAAACCTGAGGGGCAAGAGCAATTTGCTTGGGGTGGAATTCAGTACACTTTTACCCAATTACCTCAAAGATTCAGACATAGCCCTGCATTATCAAATCAGGATTTAGCTCAGGAATTAGAACAAATCCCACTGGAACCAGGGGTGATAGTATACTAATATACAGACGACATTTTTATTCAAGGGGATTCTTCTGATTAGGTGCAAAGAATGCATTATTGCATCATTGTCCATCTGGAAGGTAAGGGGATTACCATCCCTGAAGGGTAAATGACAGGCACCTAGCCAAACGGCTCTATCTTTAGGCATAACTTGCCATCATGAGCCTTTCTCTATCATCTTTCTAAGTTTCTGCAATTAGATAATAAAATAAAATGTCACAGCAAGAACATATTGGGATTTCTAAGCCTTTGGAAAAGCCGTTGGTGTTCCTGAGACATGTTCCTCAGTTTCACTTGTAAAGTACATCTGTAGAAAGCAATATATTGCAGATTTTGAGAGGAAGAAGAGGCAAGAAACCCCATCTGATTGAGCATTAGAAGAACGAATGTTTTAGTCTAGAAGGTTGTGGCCACAAAAAAGAAGAGGAGACAATATCATACCAGCACCAATCTTTTTATACATGGAGAGATAAATAAAATGGTCATCAATTCCTTTATATGTTCTCTGATGGAATGATACAATAAAATTGAGTTCTCAATGCAAGAGACAGAAAGGAAATCCTTCCAGTTGGAGGAATTCTGCAGTGTAGTGATGAAGGGAGGAAAAAAGGGGTTGTCAAAGGATGATGAGGAATCTACTTCAAAAAGGTTTAAATGAGTAGCCAAATAACTGCCTTGCAGGGATCATCATACTTGACCCTTCACGAAGGCAGGAGGTGGGACTAAAAAATGGATGGACCACATAAGATTCTGTGGATCACTGAAGTGTAAATTTGCAGCACCTCCAAGCTGTTAGCAAATTTTAAAAGCATAAGGCTGAGTCTAGGATAAAAATCATAAAAAGTACTTACTCTGGCATTTGCCTTCTCTCAGCTTCAGCATTCAGAAATTATTTCACTGTATTTGAGATTGTTACAGTCATAGAAATGTTGGCTGGAAAGAAGTCCAGTGATGTTAACCTGGTACCTAAAACAATGAGATGAACTTTGCCTGCAGGGGTTCTTTTACAGGCAGTGGAGAGGAACAGATAGATCCAGAGTGAGTTGCACCTCCTCCTGCAGTTAGTGTATATATATATATATAAAAAATCTGTGCTGTCTAGAGAAAAAACTTTATAGTGACTATTTTAAACATTAGGCAAATAAATTTAGTGTCCACCTGTGTTGTGTTAAAGGGTAAAGAAGTTTGGCAGAAAATAAACCTCCTTGCATTCCAGCTTATCCTCAGATGTCAGAGGGGCTGGGGGACACTAGGTTTAAATTCTGAGTGATGTCCAATTCAATGCTATAAGTCCAGTTGCGTTCAACATGTTGAACTATCATGATGCGGGATGCACTAATAGCATACTGCACTCCCAGCTTAGCTATGTTCAGCGCACTAGAATTACCAGACTTAGGGAGTTTGGTTGTGTTAACAAACTATCATGTCTAGATTAATGAGCAGCGCAGTTTATTAAAGCAACAGTACAGGTTCTTTTGGATTGCCGGTGATAAATACACTGTCTGCAAAGCACATGCAAATAATAATACAGTTGAATAAAAGCACATTAAATTTTGCAAAAAACTTTACAGAGATTTCTCAGTTTCCTGGGGAAGCACTGGGTATAACCAAGGGTTTGAATCTCACCCAAAAGCTGTCTCTATAGGGGGAAGAGAAGTTCAGCCTGTTGACTGATCCCAGAAGTCAGCTATGTCCTCCCAACTTGTCTATGATGGTGTCTTCCCTAACATTCCACTTTTCTTGAGCCCTTTTATATTTTCTTATTTTTTAGGTGGCACTTGAGTGACTCTACTCATACACACCTTTACTTTGATTGCTATAAAGTTCTCTTGCTTTGCTTTTAAAGGTATATGCTAGACAATTTTCAGAGTACATGCTCAGTGAGTGGTGGTCACACCTTGGAGGTCGGTAGTTTGGGGGATGGAGGCATGTTTTGTTATTATAATGAGATTATAATGAGCAAAGTTCACCCAGAGAACATGATTTAGCATGTCACTACTCCAGAACTGGGCACTTATGATATAAATCAGAAGTAAAACAATAGCATTGACAGAACCCCCATTATTTCACCTCCTTGCTTCAGT
Organism: Haliaeetus leucocephalus; assembly: GCF_000737465.1. Lineage (NCBI taxonomy): Eukaryota > Metazoa > Chordata > Aves > Accipitriformes > Accipitridae > Haliaeetus > Haliaeetus leucocephalus. The sequence continues at coordinate 15,640 of NW_010973123.1, forward strand.
GGATTCAATGCAGGGACCTTCCATTCTTGTTCCAGCAGTTCCAGTTCCCTATCCCTGCAGTGATATCACAGAGCCTGGCCGCGGTGTCTCCACTCCACCCTCTGTGTCGTTTCTCTTAGAGTTAGCATACCAGACTCCTCTGGTGTTGCTAACATCTAAGGTTGCAGGTTATGTTGCTTAGGGAATTATGGAACAGATTTTGTGTATATGCACTGCATCCCACCCTGGAGGTTTACCTTCCCTTAAGAGGGGGACATATCAATAAGTCGCCTCCAGCAATCATTCCGCAGCCTGCCATAGCTTATCAGCCTCCCTTCTCTCTCCACAATTTCTCTCATTTAACATCCTTCACTGAATGAGTATTTTTCTTTCCTTTGTGACTACATATACCTTTTTTTCATAATTTTGTGCATGAAATAGCTGAAAACAGACAAAAAATATTATCTATTAAATGTGTGCTGCTCAGAGGGATGCATGAAAGATTAACACATAAGAAAAAAACCAGAAGCTTATGGAAGAGAGGAAAAAGCTCATGCCTTCCTAAGAACCACAAAAATCAACCCCTGCTGATCTTAGGAAGGCATGACTTTCTTTATTTGAATGTGGTTTTGTTTGGCTTGTGGGTAATGAACCCACAAGTGGCAGTGAGCAGATGAGTGCATATGAAAAAAATCTGCATTTAACACACCTCCCTGGCAATGCAAACAAAAGCAGTTGTTTCTCACTTATTTTATTGATGTTTGCAAAAATGCTGAGGTTCTTCTGGCTGAATGTTAAGGGTGCATGTCAAGTGTACGGCGTCCTTCTGAGAACTCTAAGGTATCTGAGCCATTCATGTGTGGCTGACACATGCCATAGATGAAATGCACTCCCTCTGGCATTGCAGCTGGAAGCCTGTTGTTCCAAGAGCACTGCAGTGGCAGAATGGTTACTCTCAGGTGAAAATGGAATTAGGTCCAATTAATTACACTAAAATGCCTAAATCTCTCTGTTGACTAGGAGGGGAGCCTTTCCAGCTCTTGTGCAGATATCTGCTTGGAGGACACATGAAGTGAGGAAGGAGTCCTGGCTCAACAAGCCATGGCAGGATAATGTTGTGAGGGCATTTGGGTTAGCCCCATTCTCCTCTGGCAATTCACAGTTCTCTGCATTGCAGTCACTTGCTTTGCAGCTAATAATAAAAATGGGCACCCACCAGAGGGCTGCTGTCACTTATGAATAAAATGGTAGTAACTCAACTCAATGTCATGATGTTGCTCTTCATTAACAAAAGTAAAAATGAGACTGGGCGGGAGCTTTATATTAATTGATATGTGGTGACTTCTCTGGTTTTTTGTTGTGTTTTCCAGATGAGTTTCCGTATGTTTTCTGCAATAAGTTTATAATTGTTCTCTCTTAACTACTCAATTTAAGAGCAACAGTACCTCAGTGTATCATCATTTATGTTTTGGTGTAAGCCATATTCTTGTTCTTCTCTACTGGTCCTTGAGTAGTCTCAGTGAGGTATCTTTCTTGATTGTAAGGCCCACCTAGTACCTCTGTGCAACACGGTTCTCCAATACAATTACACCAGCTTGCTTGAGAGTGGTAGGTTAATAGGTATTCAATGGAGGGAGATAAGCACCTTATCACTTGGTGAGGGAATTGCGGTGATCTTCTTAAGAAAGTTTCTTCCTCTTCCAGGTAGACCTAGAGAAATCCTGGGGTCATTCAGCCCCCACACGGAAGTCTCACTGAATTACTGAAAGGCAGGCAGGTTGAACATGATGTTCCCTGGTTATAATCCTCGTTGGCCAGAGATTTTGCTTCAGGCACTGTCCATTCCATGGCCTGGCAGAAGCAGGGCTTCTCTTCCTGACCAGATCCCAACTGGTACAAACTGACATAAAGTCGAAGGTCCACCTTAGAGTGGTGCAAATGGTTTGTGTTATTCAGTAGAATCTGATTTTGTGAAATAGACAAGTGGACACATCACCTTTTTTTACAACTGACATCTGAGGCCTTGTTCAGTAATACTGTTTTGGAAATGTTCAGGGTGATTTTTGAGGAAAATTTTTTCTTGTGAGATGCAACATACTTTGTTGAAGAAACTCATGTAGCCAGGACTCCCCCCGCCCCGAAGTTTGAAGTACTCACCAGCCCTTCTGTTGAATTATTACTGCTCCAGTGTGGAAGAATTAGGAGCAATAAATTACTTAAAAGGTAGGCTATACATCTCTGTTCACCAGCTCTCTATTAATAGTGTGCTATGCATATACACATTAATGAGGAAAATCTGTTTAATACATGATATCATGGAAAAAGCAATGCTATATAACTGTTCAATTTCTTTCCTTCCAGTTCAACAGGGACAGTCCCAAGGGAATCTCATTAGCTAATTCAGCCAACATTGAAATCCATACAATCAATTAAGGGCATCAAGGGCACTCTGTTGAGGTGGCATAAATATTATTTCCCACATCCTAGAACGTGGACAAAAGCCAGGAGAGGTAATACCACGTATTTGTGTTCTTAGCTAGCTCTAGGATAGTCTCTCACCTCCTACTGGAAAATTATCTGTGTTGTCCATGTGACCTATCTCTCACCATTGTAGATTCTGGAAATAGTGAAAAACTTTGAAAACCAACATGAATCTGACTGAGAAAGAGGGTGATTTTCATCACAACGTTTAAAGTTTGTATCACAATATTTAAAACTTGGCAAAGATTGAAGGAATAGTAAAGATGAAGTAGACTTCCTCTTAGGGACAAGTTTTAGTACACACCAAGAAGGCACAAATTCACATAACCATTGACTCTGTTATCTAATTGTCCTTCCTATATCTCCATTTTGGTTACTTTTTCATTAAGTGCCTGACCCCAAGAAAATTATTTTGTTCACATAGATTCATTGTGATATTTATGTTCCTTACATAATCAAAGGAGAGATACAAGCATGTTTTTATTTAAGATCTTGCAAAGGAAAACTCACTTTATCTGAATTATGCATCTGTTGTTTTCCACTTATTATAGTTATTGACTATGCTGAGCACTGTGCTGGCCACTCAGGATTCGGTCTGCATAGGCTTTTTCTGAGACTGTGGGCATAAACCAGGAGACACCTGCATAAGTGTCTGGTGCTTTAGACTGTACAACTGGGAAGCAGTTAACCTGTGTCCTAAGCTCATCTCTAATGGTGGGAGGAGAAATTAGGTGGATGTTGTTTTACACTGCTGCCATCCCAGCAGTTGTCTGTGGTCAATAGATTATGATATATACTGGTTGGCACAGGAGGTTTGTTGTTAAGAAGGGCCCATACTTGCAGTTCAGAAAATGAGTCATGATACGAAGAAGAAAATGAATATTGAAACATGACCACACTGGGACTAAACCTCTATGGATAGCAGTAGTGGCCTTTTAAATTCTGTTGGAGACATTATGGACTGGGCAGGCACATAATTAATATTGCACTTAGCATTCAGCACTTCCAGGGAGCTAGAATATTGCCGTTTGTTTTATATACACAAGCACACACCCATAAGACTACTCTTTATCTGATTCTTGAGGTTAGGTTGTTAACAGCTGGGTGTTAGGCCAAAAGGATATTCAACCTGTATCAGGAAGCTTCCATTCTCCCCTTGCGAAGCAGGATGCTGGAAACCTGAAACAGCTTTTTCATATATGTTATCAAATCAGACTGAGTCAAGTAAGCAGTAACAGCCAATGGTAGTGTAACTGTTTAAGCTAATGATGGTCATTTGGTTACCTTTGGATATACACAATATTTATTAATTCTTTTGGCATCAAATGTCTCATATTCATATGCTAGCATTCTGTGGAAATTGTGCAATATTGGCAATATTGACATGGTGGAGCAGCCAAAGCCCTCAGGCTGTGAATCATTAATCCTAGGTGATGACTAATGTGAAGCAATATATTTACTACTCAGACCTTTTAAACACTTGCTTGTTGTTTTTTTTGGCTGACCCTGGAAGAGTGTAGTAGGAAAATAAATTCATCTCCTTTGCAGTTTGAACGATACTCTGAGCTAAGAAATTGCTGTGCATTGCCTTTTCACTAGGTCTCCAGGAAGCACAGGCAGACGTCTCAATGGCTACCGAGGTATGCTCTTTCTACCCTGGGTTTCCCCTCTATTTCCTAATCCCTCTTCTGACTGCTTCATTGTCCACATTCTATGACACTTGTGTCATGATCGTTTTTTAAAATGGATGTTCTATGCACTTCATACTAATATTTCTCTACAAAGTATTTGTAAGGACTAATTTCCATTTTTTGAGACTTCCTCTCTAGATGATAGCTAAAGAGGATCCTCCAGGACATGAATCAGAACACGGGTAGGATTCATCTTACCTGACCTTAAACATCTGCATTATAGATTTCTACATATGAGCTAGTTGTGAATACATTTCATAGTGGAGTTAAACAGGCACCTCTGGGTTGTCTGAAATATGGTTTAGGAGCGGTACTCCAAAAGTGCTTCTTGCTTTCCACTGATGTTTAAGGATGCTCAGGGGACTGCAGATTTCAGGCTGAAGTTGAATGATAAATGAGATGAATGCTGCCACAGGCATATACCTGATCTACAATACAAACCTAGGAAAGCTGTATTTCTTCAGGCTGTGTGAACATTAGATCAAGTTAGACATTTGTTTTTAACTGAAAAATACACCATTGGCTCAAGGATATCAACTAGTGAATTTCACTGAATTTGATAAATCACTTCAACAAGAAAAAATATTTCAGATTTGCAGTTACTATTGTGAAAAAACGCTAACAAGCAAAACAACATTTCCTTTTAGAAAATGGACTATTTTGTTCAGTCAGGAGTTTTGAGGGCTTTTTTAATCTGGAAGAACTGAAATTTTTGTTTGTGTTCCTTCTTCTTCACTTTCTTTATGAGGTTCATAAATACTGCCTCTTTCATCCTGTATTTAAAGTGTAATACAAAGATGGGCTCCCTGATCTTCTTTACGATGCTGTTAGGTATTGACCCAGAGTGAACATTGGCTAGTCTGTAAAAAGCTGGGTCATCTGTATGGATCCCATGTATTGATTTTCTTGCAGTGAGAATTGTTCTTACCCTGAATGTATGCCCCTTCCCTTTGTATGCCAGGATGACAATGAAGTCCGTCTGTCTGACAGTCTCTCAGAAGGTGAGATAAAAGCCACTCAGAAGAGAAAAGAAAAAGTACTGATGTGTCTGAAAAACCTTGGGATTCATTGTGACCAGGTAAGCACTGACAGTCCTATTAAGGAAAGAAGGATAACAGTCCAGTGATGTGAATGGCACACAGAGGGCCACCTGAGGTGAGGTCCAGTCCCTAGGAAGCATCATCTGTCATCACAAGTTTTCCAGTGCAGGCTTTCTGTCCACTGCTGGGAAAAGGATTCAGGCTGGGAATTTCCAAGGAGAGAAAAGGGAGCAGGACACAGAATTTTCAGTGGAATTCCCAGATGCAATTCTCATATCTATCAGCTAATTAATTAGTAAATCTACTTGCCCTTACATATAATTATATACATGCATATTTTTATAAATCTGCAGATATGTGTATATATGAATACGCCATGTGGAACAGACACAGACAGTTAACCACCTGAATGTGTTTGTATCCTAGTAAGCATGCACAAACACATATCTCTCTAATCACTCTGTGCATTCTTGTGCAAACTTTCATCTCTACCTTTGAACCCTTTCATCCTCAGATGCATACCATCACATACAATGATACAGGAACACTGGCCCCCATGGGTTTTCATATGTTCTGAACACAGGCATAGGGTATAGCTCTGCACACATCTTTGTTTGACTTCATGCTCATTTTATCCTCATGGCATGCATGGTGGGTTGACTCTGGCCAACAGCCAAACACCCACCCAGCTGCTTGCTCACTCCCCCCTCCCATGGGACAGAGAGAAAATACTGTTCAGCAACAATCAGAACATTGGTGTGTTATCAGTACCTTTTTAGCCACAAATCCAAACCACAGCACCATATGGGCTGCTGTGAAGAAAGTTGACTCTGTTCCAGCCAGATCCAGTACAACATGTTTCTTGAGAAATTTCCATGGTTGGCTGTAATAGTTCTACCCTGGTGACAAAAAAGGAATAGAGGTGACATCTAGAGAAACACAATGAGTACTGCTCAAAGTTTATTTATATTTTGAAGCTAAAGCACAGAAACATAGCCACAACAAATTTCAGTACCAGGAAGACAAGTGATAGCACAATACAAAGAAGAACCCATTCTGTGACTGTGATGTAAAGGAAAAAGAGAAATAGGGGGAAAGAGGCAGATTATGGAATGTGTCCTAAAGCAAGGAAGCAGGCCAGGTGAGAATTACAATAGCCTTTATCCCTGTGTGTTTGCTAAGCCTTTGCTCTAAAAGAAATGTGTTTTCTGTCTTCCACTCCCTAGAATAATGTGCCTAATATCGTTGTTCTGGGATCAGGCGGGGGCCTGCGTGCCATGATAGCCCTGCTAGGAACCTTGGTTGAGCTGAAGAAACAGAATTTCTTGGATGCTGTCATGTATCTGTGTGGGGTGTCAGGATCCACTTGGTAGGTGCCTGTTTTCTGGTCTGATCATGAATGTTTTTCCTGCTCCATAGATTCAATAGCAATTTGACACTTTCATCACTGTTCAGAACTCTGTGTTGGACTCACAACAGATGAACCGAGTGGTGGGTGAGATATTTGCCTGTATAATGGTGGGAGGCACAGGGAATATTCGTGACGTTAACTACAGACCAGCAAGACTGACCTTCGATCCCCAGAGAAGAAGAAATTAGTGTCTCTCAATGGTGATCCAAATAAAGAGCTCACTTGGTCATTCAGTCTTACCTTCTGGAGGAGACAATTCCCCCTGTTCACAGGCCATGAAGAGCAGCCAGGAAAGCGTTGAAAACTTCCACGTAGCATCCTACTCAGAAGCACAAGGGCTTCTTTAAATAGAGGCTGTGGTATATTTAAGAGAGGCCCATGCCACTAAGCTACTTCTCTCAAGTGTATGGGAATGAGTCAGGTGCCTAAATGTAAATACCTAGAGCCATTTCAAGTACTTACTTTGCCAGCCCCCTAGCAGTTTGGAAGAGCACTGGGTGTCCTGCATGTACTGCATCAGCTCTACCAAATCTGTGGTGATGTCACTCATCCTTGTGGCAGGTTAAATGGCATTATATATGCATGATTATGGTATTGAACATTTATACCTCATTTACTTTTTTAGTCTTATCTTCTATGCAATGAAAAGAAATGACATTCAGGAACATGAGCCATTTTGCCTTAAGGCCCATGTGCAGCAAGTGAATGACATGCCAGGATTGTTCGTTACAATGAAGTGACTGTGCAGGCAGTCTAGCTTATAGGTCACATACAGACATCTGCCCTGCAAGGATAGAACTCTGTCTGCATCTAGCAGTCCTAAATTTAGATATGTCGGTATGTGTATCTGTATATGACATACACACCTCTCCTTCCATTTTACTTAAGGGGATAGGTTTATGTTCTCTAAAGGCAGACTTCCAGTGGCAGTTCAGATGCCCTAGGAGGAAATCCCATCTGGTTTTCAGTAGGTGGTTCAAGAGGACACAGGTGTTCCACAGACCTTATGTTATTGTCTGTCAAATGAGGGTGGAAGTCTTGAGCGCTTTAGGCCACCTCAACTGTCACTGTCTATGGTTAGGTACCAGATATGGTGTCTGCAGTAATCCAGAACATCTCCTTCCCTGCACAGAGTCAAGACGCATGCTGCTCTAGGTGGAGAAGGTAATGTTGTACACCTTAATTTATACCTGAACCAGGCTGTGGAGTTGGTCTTGCAACAGAGTGAGCCTTTACAACTCTGCAGGTAGTTAGCATGAGCTGAGACCTGTAAGTTTAGTAGGGGATGATGTCACTCTGCAAGTGTACCAGCTTTATTGGTCCTAATAACAGACAAAAAAAGTCACAAGTCTCTAGTGCAAAATGATGACATGATTCTACATGTTTAAGTTTGTTCCGAGTTCTTTGATGGATTATCTGTGCCTTGGCAGATTTGACATCTTTCCTACTAAAGCTTTCTGCAAAACCTGTATTCCTGCAGCAATTTACCCTTAATATATGGCATGTAGCCAGCTGAAATCCAGCTTCAGGTCATCTAACTAATTAAATGACATTATCAGTATGCAGCTGGGAAGTAAGTGATCAAGGAATAATGACACTTTTCTATGATGCAAAGTGTCTTGCTAGAGATAGGACTTTTCTTTCTTTTTAAAAGGTGCATGTCCCTCCTGTATGGAGATGGGAAATGGTCAGAAAACTTGATGTACTTGGAAAAGGAACTGTGCAAAAACCTCAGTAATTTCTCCTGGCATATCAGAAAGGCAATAAAATCCTTAGAGGAGTCATCAAAAGATGAACATTACTCACTCACAGACTTCTGGGCCTCCTGTCTTGTATACCAAATACTGCAGCAGGTAAGAAGCTAACTGCAAACACCTCAGGAGTGTTTTGAAGATCTCAGAGTAATCGCAACTAAATTTGACCTTGGTGGGTGGGGTTTTTTGAGGACTTGTATAAATCAAAGCAATATTTCAGAGCATGACATCTTATCTCTAGATATGGAAAGGTAGAAGCGGTTAATCCAACTCCTTGGTTAATCTAGTCTCCTAAGTGGGGGTGTCCTCGGTGCTATAACAGAGGGGAGGGGCATTTTATGTTCCTTCAGAAGCCCTTACTTATCTTCCAGTTTGATGAGAATGAGCTGGCTGACCACAGGGAGGCCTCAGAGACTGGAATAAACCCTTACCCGATTTATGCAGCAGTGGATAAGGAAAAACTGAATGAAGAAGGTGTAAATTTTCCAGGTAAAATACGTGCTCCTAGTCTAACTGTATCTTAAATACCATGCATTAGGTTCCTTTAATTTAATGCCAGGCATTAACTGTGCTGACATCCAATCACAGTTTGTCAGCCTATGTCTTTGTTTATAGATAATGGAGAAAAACAAGCACATGCAGGGGCTGAATCACATTCCGTAAAAGCGGCCTTTGTGTTAGGATAAGGTGAGGCATCCCTACAATAGAATGGGCTGAACAGATTAAATAAAATGTCAATCAAACAGATCTTCAAAATGTAGAAGCCTGAACTTAGGCATTTAGTGCCATCATAGATGTCCTGGCCTCCACCTGAGTATTCAGCAGGGTGCAGATCTCTTGTAAATGCTCTATAATATCTGCCAGCCCTATGTGGACCTCCAAAATAACACAGTGCTTGTAAAATTGAACTAGGCAACTATATCTTTTTTCAGTAGATAGGGAGAAGGCCTTCACATGGAGAAGTTTACTTTCAAATAACTACTTTTACCCTGTCCCACTAAACTGACTTTTCCCTCACTGCAATTTAAAACTCTGACTGTCTCCTCTATCCCTCCGTGCACAGAGGGCAGATCATCTCCTTCCACTTAGCAACTGTAGGCTTTGATTTAAGGTGATGGGACTTGATTTATAAAGCACAAACTGGCCTGGAATTGTGATAATCCTGGAAGGCCTGAGTGAGAACTGGGAACTTCATTTTGGAAAGGAAATGTGATCAAGGAAGGGATTATGAACTGGAGAGTAGGTGGCTTTCTACTTTAGGCTGGTGGGTGCGGGATAATAGTCACAACCAACAAAAAGTTTCACCATTGCTACCAAATTTTATTTTCCATACCTGTTAAAATAATCGATGTCTCTCTGGAGCAGACAGACTTCATTTAGTTGTCCACACAGAGGCTTGTGATTCCATTTGAAATGCCTTACCATACTCTGCCTACTTTATCTACTTTTCTAAAAGACTATGAGTGTTATTTCAGTCCTGCGTCGTAACTGTTGGCCTCATGCAGATGACTCAGTTCACCACAGGTCCCTAGGTACCAAGGGTTCCGAGTTACATATCTGTGGGTACTTGAATCAAGCCCAGTCTCTTCCTCTTTGTTGACTCTGAAGAATTTTAGGGCAGGTTTAGGTTGTGTGAACAGGATTACTTTGTCACCTATGCATAAGCATCTGGAGGCCTTTGAGATATCGAACACATCTGAGAGGTCTGCATAGAGCTGTACAATATGACACATGATCTGTGGGAAACCAAGACCTTTCTGGTGTGGCAGCCGGAGGCCAGGGTGGGAAGGATACCAAGAGCATATCAAAGAGCAGGTAGTAGCATGCTTATGACTTAGTTTGTTCCCCATATGCCGATTCATGCTTGTCAGCTAATATCAGGGGATTTTAGAAAGGAAGAGAAAAACAGCCAAAATGCCACCTTGGGACAGTGAGGTCATCTATGCTTCCAAATATTGAGTGACAAAGCTGTTTGATTTTTCTCAGGGACCTGGTTTGAATTCACGCCACATGAGGTTGGATATACTGCCTTGGGTGCTTTTGTGAGTACCAAACTCTTTGGAAGTGAATTTGAGAATGGTAAACTGAAGAAAAGGGGGAAGAAGAAACACATTTGTTACATGCAAGGTGAATGTTCCTAATTCTGCTTTGTAGAAAAAAAGACATGGTTAGCTATTCTGTATCTTTCTGTAAGTAACAGGAATACATCTATTATTGCATGAATGCATGCATAATAGTATATGAATTCTGGAGAGCAGTTTTTCTCACTTTGAACGTTCAAACTGGAACATCTGAATGCTTGTCTACACCCCACTGTCTACATTGACCAATTTTCTGTGGTTGTTATGGTTAGTTAGAGACATACACTGTAGATTACTGAAGTTAATATAATTATATTTCGTCCCAGCCTGGATTTCTAAATATTCTGTAATCCCAGCATGTTCACTTTACAGGGAGAGATGCTTCCCAAATTAGATTAGATACATCCTACTGTGAGGACTGGTAGCTCCTATTTTGCTGATTTGCTTCACTCTGTTTCAGTCCAGGTCCAAAATTCTTTCATTCCCTACCTAAGCAGTATAGCTGCAAATCTCATCTCACTTGTCTGTGACACAACTAAATGTATCTGGTATCCTTAAACACATCTCGCATTTAATGACTTCATGCCCCAGTGTCCTCAAAACACACCCTTGGCATCATGGTGGGGGTGGGGGGTGTGGAAACAGGAGAGAAAAAACCAAAAAGCACTCTAGCTCTTACTATTTAATTCACTCAGAAGGGGAAAAAAAAATAAAATAAACACAACACATCCATGAAGACTACTTATGCCTTCAGGCTCATGTGTGAGCCTGGCCCAGCAAAGTGCTTGACCAAGAGTTCTGATGTGTGAGAGTACCTGATGTTTTCCAGGGGACTCAGGCCTTAAGTAACTTAAAAAGCTGGTCCACAAAAATATGTAGACCCAGTAGGAGGAAGAGGGAGTAAATAATCTCAGGAGGTGTATAATCCTTTCAGCAGACAGTAAGGGAAGACTAGGCAAGGAGTTTTGATTTAGACATCTGTCTTACAGATTTTGAAAGTTAAGAGAAGTGTACTACTGAAAGGCAAACTTGGATTGAATTCTTAGTGAGACTGTTATAAAGCAATCACTTCAAGCACGTTTTCTTTTTTGTTTCAGGCTTATGGGGGAGTGCACTTGGAAGCATAGAAGAAATTCTAAAGTTTATACGAGGTACTACCTTTTTTCTGTCAAATCAGTTGTTGTACCTGCTGAAATTGAGCACATACTTCACATTACCCTCAAGTAATCCCTGCAGTCCTCTAGTTCCAAACAGATATACAGCTATGCCTTACAGAAGCTCCGCTGGTACTCTAATCACCCTTCTTCCAGCATTCAGCAGAATGCCAAGAAAGTTTGCTGATGGTGGTTTGAAATACATTTATGGAGAGTGGCAAGAATGAAAGAAGATTCTGTGATGAAAGATTGAAATACTCATCAGTTTAAAGAACAGGGTTAAGATAAAACATGAGAATCATTCAGCCTAGTGTATATTTCCCCATGTGAACTCTTCTGAGAACACAAGTAACAGTGGCAGGCTAGAGATGCAGCAGTCTGCACAGCAGCTCACACAGAAGGGGGCCAGCAGCTCTGCTGAGGACAGCATCCACACCCTCAGCAATTATGGTTCCACATTACAGGGTATGGTCTCCAGCAGCTGTTGGAGTAATGTTCCCTGTAATGTCAGAGGCCTCCATCAAAATGGAGCTACAAAAGAAGGCTGCAGCTCTGCAGGTCTCAGGCTGCAGGCAGTGCCTGTGGCCTCTTGCTGAGGCTGGGGAAGCAGAAGGTGGTCTTGGAGCTTGCAGAATTTTCCTTGTTGAGGATCTGTGTCTCAAAGTAAAGGTTCTGTAGGAGGAGGTCAGCAGACTTCACAGCATCTGAGATGATAAGGCAGAGATTGTCCAGATCTTATCCAAGACTGTGCAGCTTGAAGAGCCAAAATTCCAACTGTATCAAAGGACAAGTGCTCTGTGCATATCAGAGAGAAGTGGACACTGTCACGATGGCAAAAACTGGAAGCTGGTGACTTCTGACACCAGGAGGAAGGCTCCTGCTCCACCTGAAGATTTCCAATTATGGAATACATTTAGTAAGCTCAGGAAAGATGAGAGACTGCAAGCATGAGGGACTGAGAGCTCTGTCAAATGAAGCATGAGAGTCAGAGGAGCCTGACCACCAATAGAAGGACCGGCTAGCTGGAAAGCAGCTTTTCAGTCAAGACCTGGGTGTCCTGGTGAACACCAAGTCGAATGCAAGCTGGCAGTGTTCCTCTGTGGCAAAGGCGGCTAATGGTATCCTGGGCTGCATTAGGAAGAGCACCACCAGCAGTTCAAGGGAAGTGATCCTTCCCATTTACTCAGCATTGGTGATGCCACACCTGGAGTACTGTGCCTGGTTCTGGGTTCCCCAGTACAAGAAAGATGTGGACATACTCGAGGGAGTCCAGGAAGGGGCCACAAAGATGATTCAGGGACTGGAGCATCTTTCATACGAGGAGAGACTGATAGAGCTGCAGAAGAGAAGGCTCAGAGGGATCCTGTCAATTAGTATAAATACCTGATGTGAGATTCAAAGAAGATGGAATCAGACTCTTCTCAGTAATATCTACTGAAACACAAGAGGCAATGAACATAAATTCAAATACAAGAAATCCAATTTAAACATAAGAAAACCATTTTTACTGTGAGGATGGTTGAACACTGGAGCAGGTTTCCCAAAGAGACTGTGGAGTCTGCATTCTTGGAACAATTTGAAAACCCAGCTGGATATGGACCTGAGCAACTTGCTGTATCTGACCCTGCTTTGATCAGAGGAGGTGGACTAGGTGATGTCCAGAGGTCCCTTCCAACCTCAGCTGAATTTCTCTGAAAACAACCAAAATAAAACACTGCTTCTTGCACATCCTTTTAGACATTTACATCATTGTTACAAACATTTGAGTTACTCACCTTAAGGTGTCGTTGTGAGTGAGAAAGAAGAACTTCACAGGTGCTCTTCACAGATACATTTAGGTACTGCATAAAGATGTGATGAAACTTTGTCTGGAAATGCCTCTCCATTGAGTATAAATTTATGGTAACATGAGCGTGGACTGTAGAAGTCCAATTTTGGTTGGGTAAACCTCTGCCAGTACCACAGGGGAAAGTGTAAATATCATGTCAGTGAATGTGGACTGATCTTCACATCAGATTCTTTGTGATGTGGAAGCATCAGAGATGATATCTTAAACTCTGAGGTAGGAGGGAGTTGGGGGAATAATAGAGGTGACTGAGATGCCATCAGGTATCTGAGGCATCAAACGCAGAGCTATGAGTGAAGAACAGAACCAGCAGGAGATTAGTACTCTTCTGGAGTGTCAGCCACAAGGCAGGTGAGATCCTCCAAGGAATCCGAAATAGCACTGTACATCTATGTTTAGGTGCATGGCTAGCTTTCCTGATGTCTTTCACTGGCAGACAATGACTATTTTATTGCAAAGGGTATTCTTATTTTAATCATCCTTTTATTTCTTCCTAGACAGTCTCGCCTTGTTCCTACAAAGAAGTGTTTACTCAGATGAAGATATGTTCTCACACAGACTTGGTGGGTTATTGTGTTTCTTAGGGGTTTTTTAATTATTTTTTTAAATTTAGCATTCTTTTCTGCTTGCCCCAGAAAAATACAAAATGCATTCCCACAGTATTCTTGGTAATACTGGAAGAAAGCACACCAGGCTTTACTCAAATCATCATTACATTTCTTATTCCTGTATGTATGTATGTATTTATTTATTTATTTAAAAATTCAAAATGGGAATGAAGTATTTGAGGCATATTAGAAAATTCCCATTTAATCCAAACTATATTTGTGTTCCTCCTCCTGCTACTTTTTTTCATGGAACTTTTCTTCCAAGATGAACACAAAGGCCATCTGAATCCTGGTATGGTTGTGCAGCTGCCCAGATGTGAATTCTTAGGGTTAGGTGTTTTTACTGTCAACAGAGAGAAATACTCACTTTGGCACATGGTTCCTCTCACCAGCTTAAACTTCTTTAGCACAAGAGGAATGAGGTTAGTCTTTCTACAGATTCCATTGAATGCAGGGACTACATCTTCACTAATTCACATGTCAGTTATGGGCTAATCAGATGTTTGGTAAGATAAATTCGGTAAGATGTAACTTTAATCTTATCTTTCTTAGGGAGCAGTTTAGGTAACTTCACTGTTTATGAGGCTTCTCTTCTTCTACTAGACCTTCAGTTGTGTGCTGTAAGTGGGAGTGATCCTACAGAAGTCTTCAAGAAATTGTTGAATATATGGTCAGGCAAGTGAATGATGCTAAGATTTCTAAGCACTTGTGTTCTCAGTAATCTGGTTTTACAAATGGCGATTCCTTTGTTGTGCATTCTCATATTTTCATTTTCTTCTTTTCTCTATTTCTAAGAAGACAAGGAAAAAAGTGCATCCTACCAGCTGTGCATTGAAATGTGTAATACTTGGGCAATGAAAAACAAGAAGGAAAGAATGGAAAGCTGTGCTGAACTGGCCAAAGAGATAGAAAAGGAATTTGGAGGCAAGTATTGTACATTAATGCTTATCATAAGGATGATGCCCTCTCCATCCCAGGTAGAAATACCCACCTGCATTTGTAGTAAAAAGTTGCCCTGTAGGTTGCCATGTATCTGTTTCTCTAATGTGACTGGGTTTTGTGCTTTTTTTTCCACTTGACCTTCCTCAGTGTTTCTTGGAGAAGAAGGTACTCTAGAAGGAGTGTTACCACCACACAGTGAAATCCTCCTAGGCAAGTTTATCTCTTTTTTAGTATCTTTTATTACTCTTTGTATTGTATGTGCTTTGAAAAATTCCAGCTTTGGAGTTTTGTGAACTTGAATTCCAGTGTAAATCTTGGGTGCAGCCACTGTAGGAAGATCTGGTGAAAACCATGTTGCAGAATACTTGCCAGTGATATTCTCATCCAGGGACTAGTTTCCAGTATTCACAAAGCTTTCAGGTCTCATGAAAGCATTTAGAATCTGCCTACCTAAGTAAATATAGTAAGAGGCCTAATCCTGAACAGTCACCATTTCTCACTTATCTTTGCTCCTGACTGAGCTTGTGTTGTCAGCAAGACCTCTTAGACATCCCAAACTGATGAAGTATAGGATCTTGGCAGCTGCAGGTAGTGGATTACTGAGTAGATAGCTGTTGGACCCCTAGGGTGCCCTGATCTCAAGCATCATTTGGAACTTCGATCACTAGAGAAATTTTGAAATAAAAAGTCATGAACCAAGACATCCTAAAGCAAAACTGGGTTTTCCTTAACAGTCAACTCCATTCTTCCTGTGGGTTGGTTTTTTTTTGGCAGCTGATCAGCATTTCTGCCCTTTTACCTAAACTGAAGCTTGTTTACAACAAACTGGACTCATTTAGCTTATATCTGCAATATTTAATAGACTCGGTTGTGGGTGAAATGAGGATTGTTTGGATTTGCATCAAAGAGAGCAGGAAGAGGCCTAAGCAAGACACAAACAAGTTGCAGAGTAAAATTTCACGCTGAAATTCCTCAAATACATTTGCACTGTTTAGCTGGTACGTTATCTGTTTAGATCCAGGGCTCTGCTAGTTCCATCATCCACAGTGTATGGGCAGTTTTTGGTCAGTTCCTTCTGGAGTGAACTGACTAGTACTCTGAGATTAAATCTGGACATTGCAGACGGGTCTTTATTCTCTCCAATGCCTGTTGCAAGGAGTGTGTTCACAGGTAAGGCCTGGATCGTCCGTGTCTGCGCAATACAGTTCTCCAAACTCTTTCACTGGGCTGATCTTCTCACGTTCTCTCACATGATCTCTTGATGCCCTCATGGCTCTCCGCTAATATTCTCCCACCTCATACAGGTCATTCTACTGGGCTGTAGCATGGCTCTCGCTTTATTCAGGGTACTTTCAGCTGGAAAGAAGATGAAGAGGAATAACAATCCCTCTGAACCACAAGAATGCTGTAAGAGGCCCAGAAAAGATCAGGCCTCATTCTTGTACAGCACTGGCGTAACCAGTCCACTCCAGAGCCTGTGAGCCTCAAGCACAGTGAATGTGCCAGCTGGTGTAGGGCCCAAGGCCTGTATAGTTTGTGCCTTGAGTGGCTTATTCAAATCTGTTTCAGCTGTACTAAGATTCCATTGCTTAATGTTAATTATTTGAACTAGTGCAAAGCATAGTTCTTCCTCTTCTGAAGCGCTCAGGCCTTGGCCCTCAGGCTGTCTATACACTATCTGCACATATGTTCTTCTAACACCACACATCTCCCCCAGATTTTGTTGCACCAGTTGAAAAGTGAAGTTCTCTAGATTCAATTATGTTCTGAATTTATTTTCTCTTCCCAGGCTCGGTGTGGGGTGTCAGTAAGATGGTGTGGAAAACAATCCAATGTGCATTGACCTGGAAATGGGGAACGACGAATAACTTCCTTTACAACTGCCGTAAGAAAATCCAATGAAATCATGGTTTGTTTATATTCAGAAAATACAGAGTGGCTATGCTATCCAGCTAGATCTATGGGATGCATGGGGTTTAGCAGAGCTTTTATGCTGTGTTTGTGTGATGTTAAACCAAGAAAACTGTCTTTGCCATTTACCATCTTAAAATGGTGAGTTAGATAGCTTTCCTTTCCAGGATCCACCCTCTCTTAACATCATCCTATTACAGGCAGCAAATAAACTAGTCATAAACAGAATTATTTCACACTATGGGAATCCAGATCTGCAACGTCATTGCAGGTATATAAGCTCACTTCTGTCACATGAATACGGGCATCTAATGTCCCACAAACTGCCCTTTGTACAAGGGACAACAGCATTAAGTTGGAAGACCTATAGGACCCCTGTGCCCTTTTGGAGGAGAACCTGGAGGACACAAGAAGTAAACTAAGGAGTTGGAACTGGACAGCTAAGTTTATGAAATTGAGTTATGCTCCTGATGCATGAGCAGTAACATTGGTCTCTAGATTCCATTGCCTGCACCAGCTGGATGTTCACTTACAATAACGGAAGCTTTGGCACCTAGTGCATAAGTGGAAACCTGCATTTAGACAACTGCAGTTAGGTGTCATGATATCTAGCTGGCTCATGCATTCATTCTCCTCTCAAAGATCTTCTAATCTTAAAACTATGGGTGCATAGTCCTAGGGGTGTGATTTCTTGACCTCCAAAAAGCCCATCAGGAATTCTGGTCTGCAACTGACCTTAGCCAGAGAGAGAGGTAGGTCAGAGGAATGTGGATTCCTCTTGTCAGAACACAGCTGGACATCTGGTTGGGCAGGAGAGGCAAGGAAAGGTAGATTTCAGTACATTTTTGGGGTGCATCATGAGTGAAGACCAATGTACTCTTTCGGGGCTGGTCATGTATATATTTATTCATATACGTCTTTATGAGATCTCATTGCTTTTTTTCATTTGATTAGCTAACTTTCAGTCCTCTTACCTGGTCAAAACCAAAGTCATCTCTTTGATTGATGCTGGCCTGGCAATAAATTCTGCCTATCCTCTGGTCCTTCGAGCAAAGCGGCGAGCAGATCTGATAATTTCCTTTGATTTCAGCTCTGGAGATCCTTTTGAGGTACATATGTGTCTATGGCTTTGGAGACCCTCCTTTGGGGTCATTGGGTTGGGGACTGCAGAAATGCATTACAATCATTGTCAAAGCAATTTTCAAAGAAGTGTCTGAACAGATTCTGACAGGTTGGTACACTGACCATCACATTGTTTGGGCTTCTTTTCTAGGTGGTTGGCAGAAACAGATACTTCTAGAACATGAGCCATTTTGTCTGTCTTGCTCACCGGTGTTGTATGGTAACCTACAAAGGTTATCAAGCTTTCAGGCTATCAAGGGTGCATCGGGGGAAAGCTCACAAATTTCTTATCCTCCCTTTTGCCTTAGGGCTGACTAGAATTTTTCTGCCTGTAAGTGATATTACTCCTTCCATAACGGCAGTTGATAACATTCATCAAAGAGAACCTCATCCTGCTGATCGGGATGAGGAAACAAGGTGTTGACATTAAATTCTTCCATATTGTTGGGGGAATTAGGTGGGGGAAGGACACTATACAAAACTATCACCCTTTTTTGCTGTAGTTCCTTCCAAACATAGTGTTTGATTTGAATCAACCTCCAAAAGAAATTCCAAGTTGATGAAGTTAAGTGCCTCATAAGAATTTAAAATGTGCTGGTATATGTCAGATTACTGCCTCTCTGGGTATTTTCAGAGTGGTCACTTTAGGGAGAGTGGAGGCAGCTGCATCTGGAGTCTCTGGCTCCTTTGGGCTTCTTACAGTAGGATTTGAAAACAGATTAACTGATCTCTTCAAGTGCCCATTTCCATTTGACTACAGATAAGATTGTCAGGGAGGAGCAAGAGCCAGCTCATCCCTAAGGCACAGGGAGCCAGGCTCAATAACATGACAAGCAGGGCAGGGGCCTCACCAGGCAGGGTCCAGCCCTGCAGCACCTGGGAGAGACAATCAGGGCAGGTCTGAGGATGGCAGACACGATCAATCGGGAGTCCAGATTATCAGGCAAGGCCATGGTGAAAAGGCAGGTCCAGGGTCAAGCTGGGAAGTCAGTCCATGGGTCAGAGTGTGGATCAGTGGAGTCCATGGACAGGCACATCTGTGCCTGAGCTGAACACTGCTACTTGTACAACACCAGTGAGGACCCTGGACCAATGGCAAGGGTACGGGTGGAGGCCCCAGGACCATTAAGGCCTATTAGTTCATTCAGGACCCTGGCAGTAGCCTTCCATCCCAGTAAAGTGTTTCCTCATGCTTGGGAGGTCTGGGTTCAGAAGGGCCTTGCTGTAGCGTGATTTCGTCACTGTAGTTGTCAGTGAGCTGTTTCAGGGGACACAGAGCCAGGGCAGGGACTAGTAACTGGGAAGGGAACACGGCACGAGAGATTTGGTGTTGGATAAGAGTGTTCAGGCCAGGATCCAGGCTGGATTGAGAGTGAAGAGAGGGGGGCAGGGGGTCCTCTGAGCTGTCCCTGGCAAGCCTTGGAGGGCTGGCAGGCTTGAGGAAGGACATTGCTCAGGAGCCTGGGGATGGGTAGGTGGTTGTCAGCATGAGGACATCAGAGCCCAGGGCCAGGATCAGCCCTCAAGAGGAGTCATAGTGGCAAGGTCTTACACAGGTGTCATCCAGGCCCCATGGTGCTTGGCACAGAACTCAGGAAGGCCTGAGCTAACTGGCAAGGCCAGCTGCTCCTGAGGGAAAGGGAGCCAGAGCAGGCAGGGCAGGGCCTTGCCAGACAATGCTCAGTTTCACAGGGTCCAAGTGAGTCAAACAGGGCATGCTTGGAGATGGCAGTCAGGTTCAGACAAGGGTTGGAATCATCAAGTAAGTTTGCTGTGATGAGGCAGGTCCAAGGTCAATTTGGGAAGTCAATATGGAGCAGGGTTGGTGGCAGCAAGGATCAGGTCTGCTGAGGGTAACCAGTCCAGTGATCACTGGGCAGGTCCGTAGTGATGACACCATTCCAAGTTCAAGCTGGAAAGTCAGCCTTTGGGACAGGGCCCAAATCAAGAAGGCTAAGGCATAGGCATGACTGTGTATCATAGATTAACCCCAGCTGGCAACTAAGCACTACACAGCTGCTTGCTCACTCCCCTGCGGTGGGATAGGGGAGAGAATTGGAAGAGTAACAGTAAGAAAACTCATGGGTTGAGGTAAAGCCAGCTTAATAGGTAAAGCAAAAGCCCTGTGCAAGCAAAGCAAACAAGGAATTCATTCCCTACTTCCCATGGGCAGGCAGGTGTTCAGCCATCTCCAGGAAAGCAGGGCGCCATCACGCCTAACGGTTACTTGGGAAGACAAACACTAGAACTCCGAACGTCCCTCCCTTCCTTCCTCTTCCCCCAGCTTTATATACTGAGCATGAGGTCATATGGTATGGAATATTCCTTTCGTCAGTTGGTGTCAGCTGTCCCAGCTGTGTCCCCTCCCAACTACTTGCACCCTCAGGCTCCTCACTGGTGGGGTGGTGTGAGAAGCAGAAAAGGCCTTGAGTCAGTGTAAACACTGCTCAGCAATAACAAAAACATCTCTGATTTATCAACACTGTTTCCAACACAAATCCAAACCATAGCCCCATACTAGCTACTATGAAGAGAATGAACTCTATCCCAGCCAAAACCGGCGCACTGTGGCTGAGCAGGAGACCAGTGCACCTAGGACATAGCTCATGTAGGGGTTGAAGACCAAGGCCTGAGATTAAATGGAGCTCATGGGAAGGATCTGGTCCTTACCAGCTCACACCTCAACAAGAATGAAGGAAAAGGGGTTTGGAAAATGTAGTTCTGCAAGGAAGAAGAGCAGAAACCCTTATTAGAGATAAGAGAGGGCCCTATCAAATGCAGAATACTTTTTGACAGTATTTACAGCAAAACAGATCTTTTGCCTTTGAGTAGATCTGGTATCAGTATCTGTAAGAATTTTGGTCAGCTTCCCTTTGTGTAGTCTTTTTCTTCCTAATATACTCAATTTCCTTTCTCCTTTTATAAACAAATTTCATTACAAACAAGTATAAATGTACAATACTGTTTCTGTAATTGCTTCTGTTTAAACATATAAGCCCAGGGGATGAATCTGGGGGTCTTGAGTTAAAAAAGAACTTGTTAGGCTTTCAAAATGTTATTACTATTTGGTATCATTCCAGGAAGATGCTGTGAGAAGTTTGATTGTCTTTTGTGACTACAAGAGTCATCATGTCTTTAGCTACAACTCCACCTTTTCCCAATAGTGGTTAAGGAAAAGTGATAAATCTGTAGTTTAACACCCGAGACAATTTGGTGTTGTGACAGAAATACCAAGGTGTCAGTAAGTGCCTGTCTATGGGAGAGTCCAGTAGTGTTCTTAGTGCCTAAGGCCCGATCTTTGGTTGTGAAGTGCATTCTTTGTGGAGGGGTTGTTGGAATGAATTGCATAAGATGCCTTTTACTCTGGGAAGCTTACATAAAGTGGCTCTTGTTCACCACCCTTGTGCCATCTAGAGCAGAATATTGCAAACACATTCAGAGAGTGAAAAGGACTCAAAGGTTGTTCCTTCTCCTCAACTCCTAAACAGTTGGGAGTAATATTTCTCAGGGACACCACAGAAAATCTCAGTTTGTGCAAGCTCCCAACACACCTACCCCAGTCAATGCTTTCACGCAAAATCAAGGCAACATTAAAGTTAATGTGTGTCTTGAATCAGGTGGGTTATTGTCTCCCTTTCATGGTCAGATCCACATAAGTGACATACAGCAAGTGTTGAATTTTGTCAGAGTGGTAGAGCAACAGGAGGGGTAGCTTGGGAAAGTAAAATTTGTTTTGAAAGTCTGTGGACCTGGTGATGTCTTCAGACTGTTTTAGAGATGCCAAATCCCTTTAATTTGGACATCTTTCAGCGTCAGCCACATTGCCTTTGTGGGTGTAGCTGTAATTTGTTAAACAAAGATTCTTGCTGGAAGTGACCCCAGAAGTGAGTGCTTGATTTTCATTTGTACTCTGGACTTAGTCTGTTCCTCAGAGAATGCTTGAGGAAAACGTAGACTTTTAAGTATATTATACGTTACAATTAAGTAAAGTCTAAGAAACTAACAACCATTGTTCTGTAGCAATTAATTTTATTACTGGACATAAGATTGATTTATTCTAGAAGTTCAGAAACAAGCAAACAAACTAAAAAATGAGTACAATTTCTCTGTGTCTCAGACTATCAAGAGAACAGCTACGTACTGCCAGAAAAATGGTATCGCATTTCCCAAGATAGAGGATCAGGAAATGGATAAGGAAAACCCTTCTGAATGCTATATCTTCCAAGGAGACAAGTCATGCCCTACAGTCATGCACTTTCCACTCTTCAACAACGCGAATTGTTCTGGTAACACGTACTCTATGCAACTTCATCTCTGTATATTTGCATTTCATATTCTCCACCCCCAGTGCCATGCATTTCAGACTCCTTCTTTACTCAGTGCTGCTGCCACAAATGGACACAGAAGAAAAGGAACAGGGCAGCCTCTCTGTATAATGGATAGAAGCTTGCATGGGCATTAATGTACTCGCCCTCTCAGATAGGCGATGCATGTCCTGAGCTATAAGGATTTTACACTTTTCTTGGTTTGTTCTGTAAATCAGTGTAATTAAACTGTGGTCATTCTACTAAAGAGGAGTTGGGGAGGCATTACATTTAGAAGCCAGAGTAGCCAAGTCTGGGATATTTACCACTGCTTCCTTTTATAGTTATTGATGAAGAACAGGCACGTCCAGAGTGAGATTTATCCCCCTCTCTCAGACAACTGATGAAGCAGGTGATGAAAGAGGCACTTCCAGACTCTGACTGATCTCCTCCTCTCTCTTCACTGGCTACAGCAGGATCTTAATGTGATATAGGTCTTGTATGTGAAACTTGCAGATCTCCAGGGATTAATGTTTTCCTTATGTCCATGCTTTTCTTGAATGATCTTGTAGTTTTCTGTTTGGCATTTACTTACATATTTTGTCTACTTTTTTTCTAGGTAAAATAGAAGAATACAGAAAACGATTTCCCACCTTTTCCTTGTCCTTCCCTGAGGGAGACATCAAAGATCTCCTTGAGAAAGCAGGATTGAATGTATCCAAGAATAGTGGGAAGATTCTGCATGAGATAAAACGGCTTGTGTCTTCCTCTCATACAAAGGAATTCTGAATACTAGGGGGTTTTTTCCTTTAGTACAAGATAACAAATTTATGAGTTGCCTTAAATAGTATACTTTACCCCACTGCAATTTTCATTTTGGCCATTTGGTATTAGTCTTCATACTGTGCTCTGCCTCTCAGCTACCTCTCTAAGTTCCTCTACAGTCAAAAGAACCAAAAAAAGATGCTCTTAGGGAATGAGTCATTTGGCACATTTTAAACATATTTGTGAG
>NW_010973123.1:52154-53007 GCF_000737465.1 Haliaeetus leucocephalus
TCCTGGTAGCAGTTGGCACCTGCTGTTCTTCAACTTGCAACAATCCTACAACAAAGGGATCTTCTGAGAGGCCAGGCAGGATGGATAGCTGCTTGATCTTCTCTGTGTTCCCAGTGGCTAAACCAAAAGCCCATTGGTACCCCTTTGGGGCCTTGAAGTACCCTCTCCTGAGGTAGTCTATGCCAAGGATACAAGGGGCCTCTGGGCTGGTCACAATGGGGTGCTTTTCCCACTTGTCCCCTGTTAGGCTTACCTCAGCCTCCAATACAAACAAATCTTGGCATCCCCCTGTCACTCCAGGGATCCGCATGGGTTCTGTGCCCCTATACCCTAGTGGCACCAGTGTACACTGCGCACCAGTGTTTACCAAAGCCTTATACTTCTGTGGGTCTGATGTGCCAGGCCATCGAATCCACACAGTCCAGTATATCCGGTCATCTCTTTCCTCCTTCTGGCCAAAGGCAGGGACCCCCTAGTGCTGTTCCTTGTCAGAGTATTCACTGTGTGACCCTTGCCATGCCAGACCAGAAGTCCCCCCGCCAGAATCAAGGGAGGTGATTTCAGTTCTTCTATGCCTGGGAGATCACTGATTGCCTTCTTGGGTCTCTACAGCAACTATACAGACAGCCTTCTTGGGTGACCCCTTCTTAAGAGCTGTCTTCCCTCTCAGTTCATGTACACGGACTTCTAGCTTAAAGGTGGGTTCACCATCCCACTTACTCATGTCCTCCCCTTGGTCACACAGGAAGAACCAGTGTACCACACAGCATACACCTGGGGCTCCCTTTCCCTCTGAGTGGGGCAGGAGAGGACTGATTTCTTGGGGTGTCCCTAACAGCCAAGGCACTGTCCC
>NW_010973123.1:55986-69754 GCF_000737465.1 Haliaeetus leucocephalus
TAAAGCGCAAATGTGTGAGCAAGCCAGCTGCAGTGTGTTGGCCCCGGATAGAAAGTAAGCACCCACCCAGCCACTCACTCAGTCCCATAATGGCATGATGTTAATGGTATGTGATATATCTCTTTGGCCAGTTTGGGTCAGCTGTCCTGGCTGTGTTTCCACCCAGCTTCTTGCCCACCCCCAGTAGTGGGGTAAGTTCAAATCCTGAAGACGGTGAGCTCCACAAAGCAGCCTAACAGGGAATTTGCTGCCTCCAGACATTCATCCAGCGGGACCTCTGCAAGCAGAGAGAAAAAGTAGAGGGGACCACAACTCAGTGTGTATTGACAGTCTCATAGACTGCCGTACAGGAGCACTGGGAAAGAGGAACATGGGTCAACAGGTGTCAGCTGTGGGTTCAGTGGGAAAGGTCCAGAGCATGACTCCTCCCAGCAAAATCTTCTTACCAGCTTGGTCGTGCAGCCACCTACAAGCTTTGTCCTCCAGAAGCTCCAACCAAGATACTTTCCATTTATACTGGTACAACCAGACTAAGGCCAAAACTGTGGCCCAGGCAGTTGGCTGCACACCCTGTGGGGGAAAACAGAACAATCAAGGGGAAGAAATAAAAAGAAAGATCAGACCTAAACCAGCACATGGAAAAAGTAAGACCTCCACACATACATACAAAGTGTCTAAGCTTCTGAAATCCTCAAAATCAGAAAGATCCCGGGTACTTCTGCTGATTCCACCCCACACCCTCCTTCCACAAGTGGAAAGGCTCTATATCCCGTCTGCTTTGATTTCTTTCTCTCAGTTCAGCTCAGACTGGAAACTAGGAGCAGAGGAAGGTTCAGCTCATGACAATGCCCCACTCCTGCCCCTGATCTGCTTACCTTACTGGGCCTTTGTCCCTCGACATCAGCCTTGCTGACCCCCAAGGCAGAGGCCAGGGCTGCGGTGAGGGCCCAGGAGCCATTTGCTTTCTGGAGTGCCACCATTACCCTGAGCCTGGACAAGTCACACAGTCTTGTTGACAGTGGTGAAATTGTCCAGTCCCAACTGGTGTCAAATGCTGGTGGTTCTTCCATCATTTGCTCTTCAGGAGAAGGCTCCTGCTCTGGAAGACAGAAACATTCACACATCTCATATGAGATAGATAGGCAATGGCTAGTCACCTTAAATTCTGCCTTCTCCAGGTATACTTAACTGTCCTCCATCCTCTCTGGATTTTCCAATTTTTCTGAGTCCCCCACAAGCATCCTGAACTTTTTCCAGACCTCCCAGAGCATCCTCAGATCTTCGCAGTCCCTCATAAGTATCCTAAAATCTGTCCTATATGCTCTAGTTTGCCCAGCGTAATTCTCTCTGAACACCCTTAATTCTGCCCACGAGCATCACTAATGTTACTCCTTCCTGCCACTTCCCCCATTATGGCTCATCTTCACTGTTGAGGGTCCCACAGGGGTCCTTCTCCATCATCCACTCTTAAACCCACCAGCCTCAGCATGAGCACTTCCTTTCCACATTCCAAGACATAAGACTTCTTTGGAGCTACAGCAGCACTGGATCACAAGAGATTGAAGGTGAGGAGGGTCAAGCACAGCCCATGGCCATTATAATCCCAGGCATGGCTCAGTTCCAGAGCAGATTTAAGAGCTTTTATGGGCAGAAAAAGAAGCACTCGGGCACAGAGTAGTTGGGGCAGAACTAGGAGTCATTTAAGGCTGGCCCAAAGGTATGCAGAGGTTGGAAGGGACCTCTGGAAGTTATCATCTCATCCAAATCCCTACTCAAAGCAGGTCTCATTAGAACAGCTTGCTCAGATACCTGTGTAGTCAAGTCTTGAATAGCTCTAAGGACGCAGATTCCACCAGTTTTTGATTATTCTTATGACTTAAAAAAAAATAAATTTTCTTTATACCCATTCAGCATTTCCTATGTTCCAACTTGTGTCTGTTGCCTCTTATCTTAATACTGTGCACTTCCAAGAAGAGTCTGCCTCTGGCTTCTATTTTCCTCCAGTCAGCCAACTGTAGACAGAAATAAGGTATCCTCTTCTTAAAGATGAACAAACCCAGCTTTCTCAGCCTCTCCTCACATGCCATGTGCCTGATCAGCCCCCTCAGTTTAGTGGCCCTCCACTAGATTCATTCCAGTATGTCAATGCCTTTCTTGTAATGGAAACAGAAGCTGGACACAATACCCCACCATGCAGGCTAGCAAACAGTGCTGAATAGAGAGGAAGGATCACCTCCCTGCACCTAGTGGCTGCACTCTTGCTAATAGAGCCCAGGATGCGGCTGACTTGCTTTGTTGCAAGCGCATGATGCTGACTTCTGTTCAGCTAGTTGTCCACTAAGACCCCAAGATCCTTTTCTGTAGAGCTGCTTCTTTGAGTGTGTGCACCCTGGGCTTGTGTTGTTGCATAGGGTTATTCCATTCCTGATGCAAGACTTTGCACTTGTTTTTACTGAACGTCTTGCAGTTCCTGTCAGACCATTTCTCCAGCCTGTCCCTGCCTTCCGCTGTACTGGTCACGCACCTGCTGCTCCCAGTTTGGTATTGTTCATAAACTTGCTAGGAGTGCACTCTTCACTGATGTCCAGGTCATTAATGAAGATGTTAAATGGTACTGTTACCATGAGAGATCCCTCTGGAATTGCACTCGGTTTTGGCCACCAGCTGGACTCTGAACTGCTGACAACTGGTCTCTGAGCCCAGCAGTTTACCACCAGCCTCATTGTTCACTTAACCCAGCCAATATCTCATCAATCTGATGATAAGGAGAGTTTAGGAGATTGTCAAAGGCCATGCTAAAGTCCGGGTATACAGAATCCACTGCCCTTCTCTTGTCCACAGTGCCAGTTACCTCATCTGTGAGGTTGGCCAGGCATGATTTGCTTTTGATAAACCCATATGGGATGGCCCTTCTAAGAGGATTTGCTCTGTATCCTTCCTAGGGACTCAGGAGAGGCTGACTGGCCTGTAGGTCCCTGAACTCTTCTTCTTCCCCTTCTTGAAGATGGGTGAGATGTCTGACCATTTTCCAGTGATCAGGAACCCCTCTCAGTCGCCATGATCTTTTGAAGATGATAGAGTTGCCTTGCAGTGGCCTCAGCCAACTCCTTTGGTGCTCTTGGATGCACCCAATCCCATGGACTTGTGTAGGTCTAACCGGCCTGCGTGATTCCTATCTTCTTCTACTGTGGGTACTGCTTCACTGAGCCCAAAAAGTTCGAGACTGTGACAGCCTTTTCCACATCCTTTGTCACTGAGTCCCCTGCACCACTGACCAAGATGCCCACACTCGCCTTAGGCTTCCTTTTGCTGCCAAGGTGCTTAGATACGCCTTTCCTGTTGTCCTTCAACTCCCTGGCAAATTTCAACTCCAGCTGAGCTTTGGCTTTCATAACTCCATTTCTACATGTCTGAGCAATGTCTTTGTATTGTTCTCAAGTAGCCTGTCTCCACTTTCACCTTTGCATACTTCCTTTTTGTGTTTCATCTGACTAAGGAACTCTATGTCCATCTACGCTAGCCTTCTGGCACACTTCCTTGAATTTCTGCCACTGGACTGGACCATCCTTGATCTCAGAGGATTGGGTCCTGGAAGATCAACCAGCTGTGTTGGACCCTTTGCCCTCCACAACAGTTTCCCACAAGATCCTGAACAAGGCAAAATCTGTTCTTCTGAAGTCCATGAGTTGTAATTCTGCTGTTTGTCTTGCTCATTCCGCTCAGGATCATAAACTCCACTCTCATGATTGCTGCGGCTAAGGCTGCTCTTGACTTTCACATCTTCAACAAGTTCCTCCTTGTTTGTGAGCAGCAGGTAAACAGAACATCTCTCCTAGCTGGTTCATCAAGCACCTGCATCACAAAATAGGCTTCAGTACATAACAGCAACTTCCTGGATTTCTTGCAACCAGCCAGATTGCCTTTCAAGCAGACATTGGGGTTTGTTAAAACTGGCCAGGAATATCAAGATCTGTGACTGTGAGGTGTTCTCCAGCTGCCTAAAGATGGCTTCATCTACCTCCTCTTCTTGATCCAGTGGATCAACACCACCTATGCTGACCCGTCATCTGATCCTTACTCACAAGCTCTCTTCCTTGAGAGAAGTGATGAATCAGTAAATCTCCATGCACTCAAGCCATTCTTTTGCATCAAATACAACCCATCCTTCTTAGCTTCCCACCCTATCTTTCCTGAAAAGCCTGTATCCATCCGTTGCAGGACTCCAAGCTTGAGAATTACCCCACCAGGTCTGTATCATCCTAAAGAGATCATAGTTCTGCAGCTGTGCACATTTCCTCCTTTCTGCGTCCCATGCTCCATGCATTTCTGTACAGGCATTTAAGATGGGCCCCAAGTCATGCAGCTTTTTCAGGGGAAGTGTGAGAGCCTTCCCTGTCATCCTGTCCCCTAAACACATCTGCTCAACTCCTTGTGCCCTCAGTTTTCTTCAGATTACTGTAGCCTTTCCTCAAGGCTACACACCTACTTTACAGCCCTCCTTGCTAGATTTGCAAGCCTGTTTGCAAAGGCACTTTTGTCCTACATGGTCAGATGAATCCTGTTCCTTTTCAGTGACCCTTGTTCCTCAGAGAGAGTCCTGCAGTCATAGCAGTAGACGTCCTGCCTCTGACACCAGCCATGCAGCCAGTTGTTGACCTGCAAGATGAGTCCATTTCTACTAATCCTTTGCCTTTCACTGGAAGGACTGAGGACTGAGCCATGTGGGCTCCCACGCCCTTCAGCCTCTCCCCCAGGGCTCCATAATCACACATTATATGCTCCAGGTTATCCCTGGTACTGTCATTGCTGTCTACATGGAAGGGCAGCAATGGGTAATAGTCCAAGGACCAGTCAAGCCTTGGCAGTCTCTGCAGCTTCTTCTTCTGGCCTCTGATGAGAAACACATCTCCTCCTGAAGCATGAGGTTGGGTTGGCAGCTGGGTGCCTCCATCCCCTGCAGGAGAGAGTGTCCAGAAACCATCACATGCCTTTCCCTTCTGCTTGGACACTAGGTTCAGGCTCAGCTGGCTCTGGATGCCTCCCCTGACAGGCCTTGTTTGTCCTCACCAGTGCCCATGCACTATACCTAGTGTGAAGTCGCAGGTCTGCAGGTCGAGCAGGAGCCTTCCCCCTATTGTCAGAAGGCACAGGCCTACACACATTTCCCCATTTTGACTCTGGCCTCCAGAGGTCCCATCCTCCTTGCTTCCCATAACTCAGGCTTTTTCTCCACAGACTTTCCACAAAGACCAGGGCAATCTCCTCATCATTCACCCTGATGGTGTGCAGTGTGCTCACTTCTTCTTTTTAGCTCCTTCAGTTAGCAAGTCCAAGTCTTGACCAGAACATACCTCCCATAGAGGAGGACACTTTCAGCCCTGTCCCCAGGGTGAAGCACCAGCCTCTCTCTTCAGCTCAAGACCTAGACAGCACTATCTTCCTTTTACGCTCTGTCTGGACTGAGGCTTCCGATGTACCAAGGGCAAATGCACCAGTTAGTGCTGGAGAGGGTGTTGCGTGACACACTGCACAACCTTCACTCAGCCCCACACAGGCCTGAAGTTACTGGGCCCCTCTGCACTCCTGCTGCACTAACTGCTGAGACAATTGCTATGTCTCTGTTAGCTAGCTCTATGTTCTTGCCTACCTGATACACAGCAGCTTCCCAAACACCAGCTGAAAAAGTGCTTGACACCTTCTCCCACCATTAGAAGGCAGCAGGCATAGGCACTCCCTAATCAGGAAACAGCCAAGAGAAGCTGACCCTTAGAGATGACTGAAGCACAAGTCTACAGAAGTTAACTCTCCTCATCAACAGCAATCACAAGAAGTTCCCAGCAGGTGATCCTTGGAGATCAGAAGGTGAGCCCTGGACAAGCACAAGGCTGGAAGGAGAGGAAAGGCTGGAAACTGCTGTGTGAACGGCTATGTGTCTTCTAGCTGGCTCTTTTTTTGCTGAACTGTATGAGGGTAAAGCTAAAGATTCATGCAGATATTTTGTGACAAACTTAGCGTTTGGGTATGGAGCTAAGCATAGTTGGAGACAAGGATAAGGTTACTTCAGGGTTGTATTAAGGCATATGATTCTTATTTTCCAGCCCAGAGCTGAGATGCAGTTTGCTTTGTCTGTCACTCCATCCATCCCCAGCACAGTGACGATCAGGAAGTCTGGTGAGAAGATAAGTGCTGAAAGGAGATTTCAGCCCTGGTCCAACACATTTTGAGAATGCTCACCTAAGAAGTTTCTCCTTACCTTTACAGGATGCTGAAAGCTGGGTGAGTGCCTCAGTGTCAGGGGCTTTGTGACCAAGCATCTCAAGGCAGAACTGGCACTTCTGGACCACCCAAAACTTGGTGGACTTGAACCACACAGACTGGAAGCCTCGCAACCAGAGCAGCTGGCAGGGAACCAGGTTGCAAGAGGGAGAGACCAACATGGAGGAGTCTGGAGGCAAAGAATCTGGGGACAGAGGCAGGGAGATGATGGTTAGACTCATAAGTATTAAAGATAGGCAAAAGTGTGGTCAGGCCCACAGGATAGGGGGCTGCAGATGGTGAGGAGGCATCAGACCAACAAGTCCTGCTTTCCCCTCCCAGTCCTTTCCCCACCGTTTCTGGCCTTACCACAGTGCCAGGCATCCCTCTGTTTCATGCGTACTGCCACATAGGATGTTAAGGGGGACGGAACCCCCACGCTGAGGCTGGACTTAACTGCGCTGTGCTGGATGTCCTTCTCTGCCCTGCTTGTCCCCTCGCAGGCCAGTTTCCACAGCAGGTGCATCATGGCCATGCGGTGCACAGGCAGCCTGCAGGGGCAGGGAGTTAGTCCTTGGTTCCACCTCGGGGAGGGCCGTGGGATACATGGATTAAAGAGGAGGGGGCAGGGGAGTAATGGTCACCCAGGTCCTCTCCCAAGGTCAGGGCAGAGGGGACAAGGAGGGAGCATGGATGCCCAGATTCTCTTCCCACCTCAGGCTACAGTGGGAAGGATGCATGCGAAGGAAACCTGCTGTCCCTCCTCCAGACATTGCCAATGCCACTCTGCCTCATGGGCCAGTGTGTTACCCTCTCACCTGCCGTCTGATGATGGGGACAGTGAGAACCTGAGTGTGTAATCGAAGGACTGGCTGCCCACGTGGTACTGAAGGGTCACGGATCCCTCACCCACCTCTGCATCCTGGTGACACAAGGGAAAGAGTCAGACAGAAAAGTTCATTTGCTGGGCATAGGCAGCCTGGCTACCTAGATTCCCTCCCTGCTCCACTAAGGTAGTAGATTTCCATGGTTGGAGCAGAGGCAGTGATGTCTCTGGGGGAAAGAAGAGGGTTCACAGAGGCCTGATTATGGTCCCTCCCAGGTCCAACAGAGGTGAAGGACTTCCAGTGCTGGGAAGGTGAAACAGGGAGTAGCTCCCTTACCTTCCAGAAAGCCCTGCCCCAGTGCATATGGTTCCTGGATCACTCTCACCTGTGCTTGCCCACGGATCTGGGCATAGATGGAGCTCTGATGTCCCTGGAAGATCACCTCAGGAGCTTTTCTGATCATTGACACCTCCAGGCCAGGTGGAAGGTCCCAATGTAGTGAGATCCCACTAGCCACAGGTTGCAGAGCCCGCTGCAGGCATTTCACTGCCTGGTGAGGGGGAAGAAGAGAGCACAGACCACTTGGGTTCCCTCCCAGTTCTGAGTGGGAGGGGGGGAATTTGGAGAGGGTCTCTGAGTTGGAGTGGATGGTGGCATTTGGATTGCCTTGCATGTTTAGGAGAGCCATGGGAGGTATTGAATAGAGCAAGGGGGGTGCTGGAAGCCCAGGCACCTGGGTCATTACCTCAGATGTCATGTCCATCTTAGAGTGGAGGCACACACATTCACCTTTTGTCTCCAGGGCCATAGCCTGGGAAAGGTTGAAGCTGTCACAACTGTTAGTAGGAAAACAGAAACACCTGTACAGGAAAAGAGGGGGCAGTTACAGATGGGACAAAGGTGAGAGGCACAAAGGACAAGAGTAGTAAAAGGACAAAGTCTGGAGAGGTAAGGATGCTTCTGAGCGTAGAAATGGAACTGTGACTCAGAGTTTTCCCATTCACTCTGGGGTGAGTGATGTTGCCTGATGAGCAGGGAGACAGTGAGAATGGGTTTTGGGCCCGCAGAGTGCATTGAGGTATTGCATGGTGAAGGTGAAGAGGAAAAGTGCTGAGAAGAGTAGAGAAAGACTGGGGGAGAAGGCCTGCTAGATGAAGAGTATAGACGGTCTTGGTGAGGTAAGGAAAGTATGTGGGGGGGTTGCTGAAGTTCCATCGAGGTAAAGGGAAGATCTGGGGCACACTAGGATCTGGAATAACGTTTGAAGAACTCCGACAGTCAGGGGGAGAGGAATGTTGTGGGTTAGCATGTTGGGGGACAGGAACAGGGCTCCCCCATTACCGGTGGTGGTCCCGGTAACGGTAGACCTCAGCCATGACAGCTTCCTCTTCGCTGGAGATCTTCCTTTGGATGAAGATGAAAAGCTGAGGGAGAGAGGAGGGGAAACAAAGATTGCCAGGGCTCAGCACCCCCATAGAGGAAAGACACCCTTCTAAAATGCAGGCAGCCTTCCCAGTTTGCTCCCTTAACCTCTCATGCCCGCTGGCCTTGAAACAGGAAAAGAGATTGTGTGTCTCCTTTCATTAACACCAGGACACCTCTTAGCACAAAGAGGTACCCCACAAGGAAGATCCACCTTCCCCAAGTGCGGGCAAATTCCACAGAAGCCCTCCCAAGCTGCCCTCCCCAAAGATGGTGTCACTTTTGGCCATAAGGATGCCCCCCGCATGCCAACTCCCAGTGCAAACAGCAGCGGAATATCTCACCCTGAGCCCTGAAGTCTACATTTACCCTATTGTTTACACCCATTCCAATCCCCATAACCCTTTGGCCCCCTGATACCTGGCGGGCGTGGCCATGAAGGTGAGGAGTGCTGTAGATAGACCTTAGGAGGCTCAACAGGTCACAGCCCCCCAGATCAGGGCAGATGGAAGAGATGCGCCCCACTGCATTGTCCATGCTTTCCTGCGTGTATTCCACACTCTGCCTGTGGGAGGGCATCCAGGGTGTCAGAGGCGGGAAGAACCTGGCCCATGGCTACCCTCACATGGCCACTCCCTAGAAAAGCCCTACGTCACCACCAGTGCTACAGAAGCACCCTGAAAAGAGGACTTACCCTCTCACTGCCCCCAACAGATCCTGCCTTATAACTGCCCTCCAGCAAGAGCTTATCCCATAGTTCCATTTAGAAAAGTCATACTCTACTTACCCTTTGGCCTTGCCCCATCATCACCCCCAACTCACAGATAGAAGGCGTTGAAAGTGGCCCCAAAACTGTAGATGTTGAAGTAACAGCCCAGAGGCAAACTCTTGAGGAGGAAAAGCAGTGTGTTCTGGGGACAGATGGAGGGATGGGTAGAGCTCAGATGGGGAAGCTAGGCAGAACATCTGCCCACGTGAAGCAGCTTGCCTCTATCTCCACCAGCTGGGCACAACCAGTGTAGAAAATCCCCCCTGAAGACCTCCTCTGGTGGTACCTGTGCATCCTGGAAGAGGCTGCGGTCCATGAGAAAAAGGAATTCCCCAGGCTGGCCTGGATTGGGCACCTCCTCAGGAATGTCGGGCATCAGTGTCACCATCACCACAGGGTCTCCCAGCAGAGAGCCTGGAGTGTGTGTGGGGAAACAAGGAGGCTTTTTAGGTTGGAGACCCCTTCCCTGTCCCTTTGCTTTTGTCCTCAGCTCTGACATATTGCCTGAAAAGCTCCTCAGATCCCCCCAGACTCCCTGACACCCTCTCCCTAATGTCCACTTCCACCCTCCTCGCTCACCAGGTGGGGCTTTGGGATCTCTCCTCTCCACCACAGCACTGAGAGTGCGAGGCCCTCTGTAATACACCAGCACGTTCAGATCACTGTACATCCAGGGTGACGATTTCAAGGAGACCTGAGGACAAGCAGGGTGTGGGGAGGAAAGAGAACCAAATAAAAGGATTGAGGAGTCCCAAGGAGCATCAGCAGGCTGTAGAGCCTTCACCTTTTGTCTCCAGGACCATGGCCTGGGAAAGGTTGAAGCTGTCACATCTGTTAGTAGGAAAACAGAAACACCTGTACAGGAAAAGATGGGGCAGTTAGAGATGGGACAAAGGTGAGTCTGCCTTTGGGACTTTGTCATCTGGCAGGGCCGTACCTCAGCAGATGTCTGATCTGGAGCCGTGTATTGCAGAGGAGTGTGCTTGCTGTTAATGGCTACGTGGGACACGCCACGGGCTGACTTCAGACAGATGTTGAAGTGCAGGTTTTCAGATATCTCCTCAGAAGACATCCAGCCTGCAGGGAGAAAGAGGTGTGAGAAAGTGAAGGAAGAGACCCTCGCACAGCAGACAGCTATGCTGGGGCACTGTCTCTCGTTGGTAGAGGGGAAATGTGGCATCTGAGATGTCCCTCACTGTGGTGCTTAGTGGAGTGGTGGTGGTGGGGAATCTGTAGACTCACAGTGCGGTTTGTACAGGGTTCTGCGGGGATCTCTTGCTGTGGGACATATGGGGAGAATTGTGGGGTTCCTGACTGTGAGGTGCAAGGGGGAATATTCAGATTCTCTCACTGAGGCACGTGTGCAGATAGGGGGTTGTGTCCCATGTCGTGTGTCGTCCCTCCCGCCCCGAGGGATGTTGGGGAGCCCTGTGTTCCTCCCTGGGGGAAACACCTGAGGGATCACTCACTGAAGAAGTTACTCTGGGGCAACAGCTTGTGTGGCCAGCAAAACTGGGCAGCTCCATCAGGCTGCAGTGGCAGCTCCTGGACATAGCACAGGCTGATGGTCACCTCCCTGTCAGGAGGCAGGGTCCCCAAGAAACAAGCGAACACAGGACCCCAAAGATCGCACTGATCCTGCAGGTATCTTAAATTCTCCATGCCTGCAGTGGCTTTGCAGAGCTGCTGGGCCTGCCACAAAGTGAGAAAAATGTGTCACTGAGGTCTCCACAGGATTTCATTCTCTCATCTCCACCCTTCATCCCAATCCGTGGACCACCCCCTCCCACTGCAATCTCAGTACCTCTTCCTTCTCACAGAGCATTGCTTCAATACGAGTGTCCCCCATGGTAGCATAGAAGCTGTGTACCACAGTGTTAGAGTCCACAGGAAAGATGAACACGGTCTCCTGAGAGACTGGCTCCACATTGCGGAAAAACAGCTCAGCCACCACATCAGCCACAAAGTCCTGGATGGTTACATTTATTGTCGCGGTTTCCAGATCCACTTTAGAATAGGAGTGAAAGAACCATATTCCCTTCTGGAATAAGCCTGAGGAAGACACAACAGCTGTCAGACTCCCTGGCTGCCCATAGGAAACTTTAGATTTGAGGTGTCTGCTTGTAGTGGGAAACAGTTGTGTGTGCAAACCTGCCAGAGAAATGCCAGTTGCAGAAGCCAACAAATAGCAGTGAAAGGTCCCTGAGGCTGCCAACATGTTTCCCTTAGACCACAGTTCCTCATCTCTCTAAGCTCCTTTCCATCCAATGCACATGGCAGCTGTGCCCTCATATCACCTAACTGTGCCATGCTTCATCATAGTTCAGGCCTATCGTGGCGTTAAGAGGAGTCTGTCTGTCCCCTAGTACACAGCGTAAGACAGTCTTACAACTGAGCTTCAGGCAAATGGCAGAAGGTGCCCTGCAGCTCCTCAAACCTCCAGACCGTATCTCAGAGATTGGAGCAGGTCCCACCATCTGCTTCAAGACTAATGCTCCAAAGAGTTGAGCTTGATTTTCAACTTTTCAATCAAGCAGATATACTACTCATTTTGGACTACTGAAAGGGAAGGGGGACCATACCAAGGGCCCTTAGCATGGCATCAAAGGTAGAGTCGCAGGAAGTCGCCTCATCTCCTCTTCATTGTTAGCAGCAGAGACATTTCTCACTGACCTCCCTTTCTCACTTGTCATACTTGCAGCGTATGGTTTATCTGAGGCCAACAATGTGTAGATCTGAATTTGGTTGGAAGATGGCTTTGGTGACCTCTCTGCCTGCTATGACAGCAGCCCATGGAAAGGCAACGTTCTCCATACCTTTGCCCTTGGTTTGAGAGGAAGAGCATCTCATTTTAGGGCAAGGTTTGGCATCAGTGGTGCATCAAATCTGATGGTAAAATGCATTGGAGTAGTGTCTTGGTCAAGAATAGTGTAACACTGCAGTAGGAATAGAGTGACACTTAGCAAAGGAAGGTATACGAAGACCTTCATAGGGGTTGCCACAATGTTTTGGAAGGGGATGGTATACAGAAGATGGCATAGTTCACCTGGAGGGGATGATGCAACTCACCAATCAAGCGATGCACCTAGGTATCACAACACAGTAGGGGATGATTTAGCACCACAGTAGACTAGGTGATGCAACATCATAGCACTGAGGAGTGTTGCCCCCCATCCCACAATAGTAGACATCTCTTCTGCATGATTCTCCCACTTTGTGATGGTTTCCCTGGAAAGCCTTCAGCACTATGGGTGAGATGAATCATACTTACAAAAACATCTTTTGCTATGCCAAACAAAAAAAGTGAAGGCTGACTGTAGGCCATACCCCTGAGTTCCCAGAACAGGGTGAGATGTGCCACCCTGCCAACCACCCAGGAAACCAGTTCTTTCCCACATTACTCTCCCAGCTAAAATCTTCTCCACTGCTCACAGATGTCACCCTTTTGGCCCCAACTCACCCCTACGGATATAGCATTTGCTCAGGATGCCACTTTTCCTCATCTTGACTTTTTGGTTGAAGACAGCTTCTGTGTGGGAAAGAGCATAAAGTGAGCTATGAGGACCTTGTGAAAAAAACCTGGGCACCTCCATTTTCCCTTCCTCCAAGATATGGAGTTCCCCCCCTCATACATGGGCCAAGATGAATCTTCCCTTCCTCACATCCCATGTCAGGATCTTTTTTGCCCCTCTCTCACCAGCCTGGTAGCAGATTAGTAGGAGACAGGCCTAGGATGGGAGTTGCAGGTGTCAAAAATGCCTATTGGTTCAATGGGGTGGTGGTGCTTAGTTCAGATTAGAGCACAGGGAAGGTGGGAGCAGTGATGGGTCATAGCCTGAGACACAAGGTACAGCATGAGTTTGGGCCTAAGCAGTGATAATTGCACCTGGAGGACACTGGTACTAATGCTGACAGAGGAAGCAATGTGCAGAAGGGTGGACAGACAGAGCAGGAGAAGCACGGTCTGGGAGGATGGGTGGAGGAATGCATGGATTTGTGTGAGTAGAGTACTGTAGTTGCATAGTTGGAGAAGGCTGTATTTAGTGGCAGTAGGAGTGGATGGCAGAAAAAAAGTGACTGTGTGGGGAATTGGAGAGGAGAATGGATGAATGAATTAGTAGTTGGGATGTATGGATGTACATTCAGGGAAGTGGGGAGAAGCAGGGTGTTGGAGGAAATGACAGGACATCTAAAATGATATTGTTATCACTTAATATGTATAATATGATTGAAATAACCAGGGAGCTGCTAAAGTCCTGTGTATAGCTCCCATCAGTTAATATTTCAAATAGGGAAACAGTAACTAGACATGATTTAGGGTTTACGAACTAACTACTAGACAACGGGGCTTTGTAAGTAAGTAGGATGTTTATGTCAGAAAAGGTAATGGATTGTGGTCTGGTCAATAAACCTTGAAGAACCACCTGGAACTGCCAAGATTAGGGAAGAAGGAGGTAAAAGGTAAATCCTACGGGGGGGGGGGGGGGGGGGGCCC
>NW_010973123.1:69764-73461 GCF_000737465.1 Haliaeetus leucocephalus
AACCCGCGGGGGGGGGGGGGGGATCGTGTCCACCGACTCATTGACCACCTACTCAAATGATACCACCTACTTGAACGAAGACAATGAAGGAAGAAGACAGAGTCTGCGCACTAATTTATACGAGGGGCGAAGAAGAAAGCACCAATCATTAAGGAAAATAACAATGAATATGTATTAGTTAAGTGTATAATTATGAGGATTTTTGAGACAAGGGTGTGCTGTCTTGAGACAGGCACCCATTCATGCACATCAGTGAGATTTGTTTGAAAATACCACAACTCTGTTATTGGCTTGCACACCAGGTAAACAAACCCCATTTGTGGGACAACAATGCTAGACACCCATGTTTCAACAACTAAATCTCACCTCTCAATTTAAATAAGAGGAAGAGCCTCTTAGCACAGTAGCAGGATTCAGTTCAGGATTATTATGTATAAGTGTATTTGAAATAGATACATTCAGATTAACTTCTAAACCCCTGCAAGGGGGCTTGCCAGAGGGCACAGAAAGAGGAGGTGAGAATGGGGCACAGGAATGAATGAGGAGTGAGGGGGATGCAAGGCAGGGAATAAAATGAGGAAGGGAAGGAGGGGTGCGCATTCTCTGCTGCAGTGATCCTGATGAGGGGACCGTTGTACACCGAGGAGTTAGCGGCCCACGTACCAGTTAACCTGAGGAGGCACAGGACCGGACTGGGCCATGCTGCACATACAGCTTGGCCTTCAGGCCTGTGCTGGGCTGTACAAATCCCATGGCTGCAGGATAACCTCAGCCAGCTCATCGTAACAGAGCTGTCTCTGGAACACGCTTTGTGATACGCTGCGTGAGGCCCGTTCGATGCCGCACAACCCGGGGTTCCCAGCGTCTGAGGGGGGCGTAAGATTATCTGTGCTATTCTCTCTTCCTTCATGGTGTCAGCTCTAAGAAATGACATTTCAAATGGTAGTTTGCAGAACCCGAATGCCTTTCTTACTGAGATCACAGCAAACCGGCACACACCTCCTGGGGCAAAACATTTGGCACGGTTGGCGGCTCCCAATGAGAAATCCTTTTCTGGAAAAAGGCCAATGAGGAAGATACAGCCTGAGAGCCTGGCTGGCCTCTGCACACAGCCACGGGGGGCAGTCACAAGAAACTTGGCCCAGGTGGCTTTCCCAGCGATTTGGGAAAGTGAGGAGGAATTAGCTGAATGTGCCAGCCCGGCTGAAGTATTAACGTGTCTCAAGAAACACGGGGTAGGGCAAGGAAGAGGCAAGGAAGACTTGTGCTGTGTGTGGTTGTTACTAACGTGCTCGGAGCGGACACGGGGACGTTTGGAGCTGAAGCAGCACAGCTGCGCAAGGGGGTCCCGGGCAGCAAACGGCGGGGCAGGGGAACGGGGCGGCCGGTCCCATGCACCGCGGACACACGAGCCACTTGCGAGGGGGAAACACGGGTGGGAGACCTCGGGGATGGGGCATGAGTGCAGCAACAGCATCTCTTTGGGGCCACCAGCGACGGAGGCGGTGAAGGAAAGGGCGTGAAGGGAAGCGTGGAGCCCCAGGACATTGGTCTTGGCTGCCACTCCCTCGGTCGCAGGGAAGAGGCACCTTCCATATTTGTGGTCCCCTCCCTGCAAAAAAGCCCAGGGAAGGGGTGGCCCCTCTCCAGCGCGGCTCATCAGGGAGGTGGGGGGGTAAGGGGACAGGGGTCGGGGGAACGACCGTCACCCTTACGCTCTGCTTATAGCACTGTGGAGCCGGCATAGTAAGCAGCTGGTTATGGCTTTCCTAGATACTGGGGCAGAGGTAACCCTAATTCAGGGAAATCTGCCCCAGGATTAAAGTAATGACTGCCAACAAAATCAGGGTGGGGTGGAGGGCGGAAGAACTGTCTTGAAATGTCTTTCTAAGCTTGCAGGCGGAAGGATGCGATGTGTGATTATGCAGTTCCCTCCCAGGCGTGATAATGCAACACCAAGAGAGCTGAGAGGAACTGTCAGCTCCTGATGATCCTGCTCGGGGTGGGATTTCCAAGGGAATGGCTCTTGGGAACCTTCCTTTTGTTCCCAGGCGAAGAAGCATCTCTGGCTCCCCTGACTCAGCCCAGGATTAACAGCAGCCTTTTATCCTATGTCAGTGCTGCCCCAGACAGACCTTCAGAGTTAATGGCCCCTTTTTCTTAACATATGTAAATATCCACAAGAATCAACATAAGTTTTTCTTTCATGTAAGTCTGGGACCTGTGCAGAGCAAATGCAGAGAGTGAGAAACATCAAAGAAAAAAAAGGCAGGAAAGTCGGCAGGTCCAAGCCTGACACCAGGGACTTGGCCTAAACTCACCACCAAACGTAAGGACAGGTATAGTAGTTCTCCTCGCTTTACTCATACAAGAAAGCATACTCGCTCTCTCTAATCCTCTCTGAGACTTCCATCTTTAGTCAGCCATCCTTGCTGCCAGTTTCTTTAAACTGTACTGGGATAATCCTTCAAATTCTGGATGACCGTTTTCCTCTATTTTATTTTCTGTCAGGTAGGAGACTGGATTTACAAATATCATGATCTGTGCGTGTGCCTCATTGTGAATCTGGACCTTAGCCTGCTGTCCTCGACCTTAGAGATCCCAAATGTGTAGGTTCCATTTGAACTAAGTGGCCTGGCAGAATGAGGCAGCAAACACAGGCAGACACACAGAAGCCTCCAAGCCTTTGCCAGAATATGGCAAGCGCAGACAAACACACGCACACATACACTCAGAACAGGTCTGCAATCCTTCCATGTGGAGGGAGGGAAGGATGGATGCACAGACAAACACACTCACCATGGAATGGCGGCTTGCAGCAGGAGCAACGAGCAGACAGACACAGGAATGGCCCCACGACTGAAATCTGTCAGCTGCAGCATGAAACGATGCTCACAGATGTGCGAGGAGGAGAAGGAGGAGGAGGAGGAGGAGGAGGAGGAAGAGGAGGAGGAGGAAGAGGAGGGCTGGTCTTTGCAGTAAGCAGCAGGGGCAGATGGGAGCTGCGGTCAGTGCCGCAGTGCTTGGTCAAATTCCAGAAACAGGAACACTGCCAAATGTGCACTCTGGGATATATGGTTGGGAACCAGGGGTGCTGCTAGCCCTGCCTGCTGGGATGGGTAGGAAGCACTGGGTGTAGGGGTGCTCCAGGTCTCTGGGCAGCTGTGGGAAGTCAGTGGAGCCATGAGGAAAGCAGGAGCAATGGGGAACCCGCACGGAGGGTGCTTTTTGGGCCTGAATTGGGGACCCAGGCTGGGGAGAGGGGAAGGGCACTAAAGGACAACATGCTGTGGGTTGGCCCCATCCTGGTGGCTCCGAGCTGGGGATGCTGCCGGGGAAAGGCCTGTTGTGCGTGGCAGGGGCATCTTGGGGAGCGAACTGTAGCAGTGTTGCACAGGGTGGGGAGGGGGTGCTGCCCACCACCCACTGCCCCATGGGGAGATGGGGAAGGTTCCTGTGTTCCCCTGTGGGAAGCCTCCCCACCAGAAGCGAAAGTGGCTGTTGGGGAGGGAACCATCCCATTTCTGCAGCCAAAGTGCACCCATACAGGTACTTCAGCCTGCCTTCCTGACACCCTCCCCTGACTTTTCCTTTTCCAGTGGGTCTCATGGGGTCCAAGAGGATACAGGGAGGAAGCCAGTTTTGGACCCGTGAGGAAACCTTAGAAGAAGAGATGGGCATCTTGGGTCTTTATTCT
>NW_010973123.1:78041-86249 GCF_000737465.1 Haliaeetus leucocephalus
AAGCATGTTTGTAGAGTAGATCATGCCAGGAGTCCCTTTCAAGAGGTAACATGAATAAGATTGGAACAGGTTTTGTTCTTTCTGCTCTACACAGTCATCCAACACTACGCAGGTAAGCTCTGCAGTGTCAAACACCTGTAATGGCTTTCAAGAAATAGCCCACAATGCAGACCCTTAGATCCATGCTTTAGAAGTTTGGGGATTGGTTGGTTTTCTAAAAATGGAAAATGGAAAATACAACGTCCCTGGTTCTCTCCCAACATTCGACAAGAGGCGTTTCGGCATAAAGCAAGAAGTTTCAAATTATTTTGTGCAATATACCATCTGCCTTCATCTTCTGAAGTACACACTACTGGGACATGCTCAACACCTTGTTCACCGGGCCTCCAGCCTGTCCTCTGGAGGGAGCTTATTTTGTTCCACATGCAGGACTGCGAATGACTAGCTATACTGCAATTACAGCAGGCTATCCTATTATGTAACCACTGTAGGAAAGGCTTTTGGTGGAGTTCAGCTAAATCCACTAAGTTCACTCAGAATACACCCTCAAGTCCAAGCTGCCTATGTAGGCTCTCTCAAAAGTCAGTCTGCTGAGAACATCAGCTGAAGTCTTGTGCACTTTTCTAAAAAGGTCAGAACTTGCAAGGCTTGAAGAAGAAAGCTACTTTAGTCCATCCCTGAATTAAGTACTGATACACAAAAGTGAAATGTTATGAATGTTTTAATAATAAAAGCAAGAAACAAGTAATAAACTTCAGAAGGAAATACTACCTCACTTTGCCAAAAGATTTTTTTTTACAATCCATATATTTTCAACTGTAAGAAATATTGCTATTTACCTCTTTGCTATCTGTCTATTGTTTTGTTCGTGTTTATATTTTTCTTCTGTTTTGCTGACAATGGTTCTTAGCATTCTTTTGGCTATAAACAGTATATGAATTTTAAATGAACAGTTCCAACAATTACTTTGACATTTCCAAAAAAATTCATCCCTCTATTCCAGCTGAATCCACTGTTCATCTTTGAAATTTCTTTTGTTATAACTTCCCACGTTCCCATCATGGAAATGTTGAAAAATGGTGCTAACTTCAGAGAAAAAAAGCCATCCCAAGCGAATGTTCCTATCTGTAGCTCTAGCTCATTAACTCTGTAACTCCTGAACCAGCCAATCAGGTTGGTAACCAGTTGTCCTGTCCATCTGCTAAGTTATCTGGCAAGCCAATGACATTCTCTTCTACATGTGCATTCGGTTTTCTCAATTTGTTTCTGTTCATTCTATTGTTTAAACATTACTTAGTCGAATTGCCTCTGAAAATTTCTATCACCTGTCCATCTCTCCATTGAGCCAGCTCTTTTCAGGGTTCATATCCTGAGGAAACTGGAGTTCAAGGGGACCAGAGTAAAAGATATGACTTTTTTTAAATTAAGATTTTTTTCTCTCTTTCATTAAAAAAGGCCTTGCAATTCTTTTGCAACGGTGATGAACATTCCTCCTGTTTCTGCACATAGTGAGTACAACAGTTAAAGACAGTGCTGATTAGAGCAGACAAAGGCTTTGGTAATGAAGCCTTTGACACCGCTGTGGGCTGCAGTGACAAGACTGTAATAAGAACTGTCTTATTCCCAGTACGTGAATCAAAGTGTGACTCTGGCCACTCGTTGCTTGATCACAAAGATACTTTTCCCCTCTCTGCCTGATTCCCACCAGGCTATAAGCCAGGCTAATTTCCTTTCAAACTTTCTCCATTTCCATTCTTCTTGTCATACATAATTAAAACAAATGACAAATGA
Source organism: Haliaeetus leucocephalus (assembly GCF_000737465.1). Taxonomy (NCBI): domain Eukaryota; kingdom Metazoa; phylum Chordata; class Aves; order Accipitriformes; family Accipitridae; genus Haliaeetus; species Haliaeetus leucocephalus. The sequence goes on from NW_010973123.1 coordinate 79,833, forward strand.
CAATTATGCTGCATGTATCCATTGAAACACACCTGGGAGCTCCCTAATTAGCTACACAATGCTTACAGCTCTCCTGGGAGTGGCAGAAAACCAAACACAGAGCTCATTATGGCTGTCCGCAGTTTAATGAGCCCCTTGAGGAATGTGGTACTACTTCCCTATTACTTTGTAGCTGTGGCATAATCTGGCAAGTTGCCTTGAAGGAATGACAGGCAGAAGCAGCAAGAAAGTTACCTGGAGTTTTAATGGAGCCCAGTGTGAGATGCGAGACCAGAAACGTGCTTGGACAATGTGTTCCCACCAGGGCTCATTAGCGCAGAAATTCACAGACTTTGATTACAGGCAGCACAGAAAGCCATAGACTTCTCCTGTACCAAACTTCCCTTACAGAAGTCAAACAGCAATCCCCAGGTGCCAGGAAGGTGGTCCTTTCCGTCCGCAATCCCCGCACACTGCATGTGGCAAGGAAATGCCGTGGACCCCGCTCTCTAAACCTGCTCTTCCAAGACACTGGCAGATGCACAGGTCCTGCTCTCCAGGCTCTTCACTTCTAATGATCAGCCAAGACACTGTGACTGCAACATGCCCTGCTGACACATTCGTGAACCACAAGCCTGCTGACAGGCTCCATCCTAACAACTCCCTCCTTCCACCTCAGTCTGGGCCATCTCTGGGTTCAAACACGTACAGGCTTAAATGTTGCACCTCAGCCCCCATCCTCTGTTACATTAAACCTTGAACATCACCTTCTCTGCTCCATGAGCTCAAAACCATGAGCTTAGTGGCTTCTCTTGATGTCCCTATATCCCACTAACTCTTGCCAAAACTCTGACCGTGCTTCAAGTAAGGAACTACAACAGTCCACCTTATGACTGATGTGAGGACACATTCCAGCAATGTTCATTCTCACAAAGGAGATAAACCAGACTGAACAAAGGACTCCTTGGCACTGCCCCTCTGCTTCCCAAGTTCTGCTCCCTGACACTCACGGCAAACACTCGCACCTGATCCCCTGTCACCATCGCTGAATCAGCATTTGTTCACACCTTTGGAGCACAACCTCAAGTCTACTTCATAACAAAAGCAGAATATGGACTTGCAAATAGTTTGAGATGCCCTGGAGTACCCCACCTGGCATCCAACTGCCTATTCGGAAGCGTGTGGTTTTCTTATAGTTTCTACATCATTTTTAGTGGCCTTGTTATCAATTAATACGTATCATAAGATTGAAATAACCAGGGAGCTGCTAAAGTCCTGTGTACGGCCCCCATCAGTCAATATTCAAAATAGAGAAACAATAACTAGACATGATTTAGGGTTTAGGAAGTAACTACTAGACAATGGGGCTCTGTAAATAAGTAGGATGCTTATGTCAGAAAAGGTAATGGATTGTGGTCTGATCAGCAAACCTTGAAGAACGGCTTGGAACTGCCAAGACAGAGTAAGAAATAGGTAAAAGGTCATTAGGTAGGACCCAATGCTCGTTTCTTAGGGCCTGCACTGATGTCTTTGACAGGCACAATTAGGAGGTAAAAGGTAATATAAAGAAGGGGGAGATCGTGACCACTGCCTCATTGACCACCTACTCAAAAGATACCACTTACTCAAATGATACTGCCTACTCAAAAGACGACAAGGAAGGAAGAAGATAGAGTCTGTGCACTAATATACATGACAGGTGAAGAAGAAAGAACCAATCATTTAGGGAAATAATAATGAATAGGTATTCCTTAAGTATATAAACGTGGGAATTTTTGAGACAAGTGTGTGCTGCCTTGAGACAAGCACCCATTCATGTGCATCAATGAAATTAATTTGAAAATACCTCGACTCTGTGTGTTATTGGCTTGCACACCGGGTAAACGAATCCGCTTTTAGGACAGCAGCCTGATGAGAATGCTCAGGTACCCCAGGGCACCTCAAATGTTTGGACATGTGAAATGAGCTCTGTACAGCTGTACTAGGCAACCCAGAGGTGTGCATAATGATTTGCATGAATTCCAGAAGCTAAACAGAGTTAATTCCATTCTGGCTGCTGTAGTGCTCTAGTCACAACTAGACCACAAGAACCGGCCTAAGAATTATCTTTTCAATCTATAGTACAACAAAGATGATACGTAAGTCTGAAGTAGTCATGTCGGCTCTAGCTGTAGTCCTGGAGAGAGAGGACCACCTCCAGAAGATGGCTCTTTCCACATGCCCGTGAGACATTCCTTGCCACACCACTCATCAGGCACCCTTTTCTCTGCTACATGTCTAGATTTGCAGCAATAATATTTCAGCTGCACTGTGGCTGATGTTTATTTGGACATTCCAGAGTCCCTCTAGATGCACGGGGTGCAACCAGGGTGTGAATCATGTAAGTTTTCACTCCATTCCTGAATTCAAAGTTCCGACTCTCCACAACGAGGCAATCTTCATTCGCTCCTGGGCTCCAGTAAATCCACCAACTCCCTCCGTGTTGTGGTGGGACTCGGGCTTCTTTGTTTCAGGGACCGCAACCCCAGACAATAGGAACGAGACCGCATCATTTGGCTCCCTCTGCAGTTCTCCATCAGTACCGCAGAAAGTCTTGCAAATTCAGACGCTGCTGGCCGCCTTTACACACACCATAACTGTTGAAACAGTTTCCCGCATTTTCCTTGTTCATCCTTTTGCAACTGATGCAGCGATAGACGTTCTTCTTGTGCCCTCGACTTCCCTTGCAAAGCTGAACGAGAGGTGAGCTTTCCTGCCTTTCCTAACACCTTCCCTACATGCCCTGGCAGTGTCTCCAACCCTTAGTTTTGTAGCCTGTGTGTCACCTTTTTGCACTGGAGCTCTGTCACGAGCTCCCTGCATAGGCAAGCCAATCTCCAGGTAGGCATACTCGTTTTCCAGAGTGTCAGGATGAACTGTTCATGCACTGGGGAGGATGCTCTTCTCAAAGACCTCCCAGGTTTCCTGAGCTCCACCACTACCACCTCTCTGTTACGTATCAGAACGTACATATCTCTAGCTGGACCAGCTGTCTGGAAAGACACTGGAGGTTCATGTTTCTCCTCAGTTTAAACAGTGAGTTCAGGTGAGACAGTCAGGGAACCATTCAGGTGTCAAAACGCAAGTGTCTAGTATAGACTTAGGCAGCCTAAGGTGTCTCAAGCATGTGTATGGAGCTTTCAGTTATGGTGCAAGGCCTCCAGAAGCCACCTTCTGGACAAGTGGCTGGCGGTCACATAGGGAGGACAAACTTGAACTACACTAGACTTCTGTGCTTAAGAATGTGAATTGCTTCTCCAACTTAGTCAGCACCAAGGGACGCACTTTGAGCCATCACCGTGCTAAATTGCTTCAGCTATATAGTTTTTAAAGTAAATTCTATGTGCTAGGGCCTGGTTTCTGGCCCAGAGGTCAACTGACATAGTCTGGCCACATCCATTCTACCACACTCTCCTAGCTGCGAAAGTTGAGAATCCCCACCCAAATTGCCTGCTGGTAGTAGACTTCGGCTCATGCTAAATCCTGACTTGTTCCTGGTGGTTTCCCTGAACTGTTTACTAGTCCCAGGAACATGCTAACAGTTTAGGAGAACAGACCCTTGTGTTCCAGGATACTCCTAGGTAGGAGTGTGGAATTACCACTGCAGCAGCAACTTCTGAGCAGAATTCTTTTTCACCCTCATCCTAGAGCTATCATTAAGACATTGCCTGAATTACACCTATTTACACAAGTGAAAATCTCAGTCTTAAAAATGGAGTGGGAAAGACAGGAAAGCAAGAGGAAAGTTGGTGCCCAGCATGGGGCACGAAGGCTTGAGATAACAGATCTGGCCAGAGCATGTTGAAACAAATTTGTCATATGCATTTCTTATGTTAGATAAATAGATGCTAGTCACGATGTTGGTTCATTTGTTCACATGGTGGCATTTTGTAAGTTCTTATATGCACTATGTATTGCCTGCAGTTACGTTTATCACCTCTGGGAGAGGGATCAGGATTATAATTTTGCTATACTGGGCAATGTCGACTTATGAAATGATTACATCACTGGTCATGAGGTTAAGCTGGTATCTGGATGCAGCAGCTATATAATTTCCATACTTCCGGCGCCCTCTATCCGATTTTATTGGTAAGTGCACCCAATCCATGGGGAAGTCAGGGGGGATCCTTCCCCCGTTCGTTCACCTCCCTTCTCTCCTTCCGGCTAATTACAACAGGTTTTGAGAATTTTGAATATCCTTGGGATGCGCAAGCCAGCATGCTGTTAGTGCTATGTCTCCTGAATATGTTTCAGGTCTTGTTTAGGGCTACAAAAATGTTTTTTAAGAATACCACCCAGACATCTCCCCAAAGCTGGATAGTCAAGCAAAGGATTCAGGCAGTACCAGGGAAACACTTTTGAATCTTGTTGGCCTTCAGATGGCAGCAAAGGATTGGAGATAAGGGTGAAAAACCCCCAAAGGGACACTGTCTTATGGGGCTGGAGAAAGAAGCAGCTTGGAAACAGGCAAACAAAATAAGGATACCTGATGAGAATAATAAAAGACATTGATTCGTTTACTTGCCTTCTCTTTAAAAATGAGAGCAAGAGCATGGAATTGCCACCTTCATTGTTGTCATTTCAGCACTTCTTCAAGAGTTTCTTGGCTGTGTCCTAGAATTCTGATGAGTGGCCAGCTCTTGCTTTGACATCATTTGGTGTCCCCTAACTCTACATCTGTTTTCTCCAGAATGGATTAGCTAGTTTCAACTCTCCCTTTTCAAAGTCAGTCTTCTTTTTCAGATGAAGAAATTTCTGAGAGCAGAACCAACAAGCTTGTTAGTAGTTAAGCTGTTCAGTCACCAGGCTGGGAGCAATATAAGTACCTGGAGAGAGTCATCTGGTCACATTTTAATGCCTATGGCTGTCCCATTTGGCCTACAGCTACCACTCCAGAAGGGCACATTTCCTCCAGATCATATGTTATAGCTGCCAGACCCACACAGATGTCTTCAATACCCTAAAATATTGTTGAAGACATGTGTTTAGGGACTAAAATGGCACTCTGGCTTTGCCTTATGTGGTGTGGGCACCTAAACTTCCCTTCTGGTCACGGGACAGCTTCAAAACACAGTCACTGCAGTTGAGACTTGTTCAGCACTGCCCAAGCAGACAATATCTGGCTGGATGAACTGTTCCCTGAACTCAGTCAGGGTAGTGACCAAATCCCCATTAACGACCTTGTGAATTCAGATTCCCTGGCTGCCATGGAGATTCTCTCACGAAATGTGCGCATTTGGATGTTCTCATCCACTGCTAAATGCTACCAAAGACACTGCAGTGTCTTTGTTGGAATGACCCTTGGGATTGTGACTCAATAGTTATGAGATGGAAAAGGCTTCCTGCTGTAGGCAGCCAGGTGCCCTCTGGTACTCTCTAGTTCCCTGGGTGTTGGAGAGATGGTCCTGATTCCTGGCGCAGAGTCACGTGGTTCCTTCCCAAAGTCCTTCTGGAACTCTTGGTATCCCCCAATGTTCTTAAGTGTCCCTAGTTACAGGACTGAGTAGGGAATACCTCCCTGATGAATAGTCCATTCCAGCTGCACTCCCATTTTCTGATCTGCTGACACCATTTTTGGCACTCCAAATGGCCTTGATATGGACAGGCAACATTGAATTGTGGAGCTTCTTATGGCATTTTAGACACAGGGAGAGATTACTGTATTTTTTTTTATCTTCTCTTATGCAAATTTTTTAACAAAATTCTGTCCTTAGGTTTGGAAAGCATCACAGAGAACTGCAGCAGGATGTTTTGATGACTTAGACTATACCAGACTAATACAACCAGTGGAAAACTGGAAAATTCATTTTCTAAGAACTGGACAGATTGATGAGTGTTTGTGGACACTGAACTTGATAAAAGCCTGAAATATCCAGAAAAAATGTTGAGGAAAATGTTGAATGGTATGGCTTATCTCACTTGGCAATATTTTTTGAAACCTGCAGGGTCAGAAAGTGATATTCCAGCCAACAGAAACAAGCTATAATTTAGAAACCTTCAGTCAGGAAAAAAAAAAAAAAAGGAAAAGAGAGGAATTCTTGGGTGGGTGACCATTTCACCACACAAGACGACAAATACCATACCTAGGAAATATAACAGATACTGAAGGAAATAATGAGAAGAAATGTATTTTTTATTCTAATGCATTGATAGTTATTAAAACTATCAATTTCTCTTCTTTCTGTCCCTCTTCTCTCTCCTTTTGTTCCTTCCTTTTTGTTTTTAGGGGTTGGAGGTTTTTTGGTTTGAGTTGGGTTGGGTTGTGGTTTCTTGGTTTGTTTTTTTCAGGTTCTTTCTGTTAAAGAGTTCCTCCAGAAGCTAAAAGAGCACAAGGCTGAAGAACAAGAAAGCGAGCTGCCAGGGAGCTGGTGTTACTTGTTAAATTAAACATTGTTGCAC